>NC_139523.1:8819271-8839271 GCF_947247035.1 Vipera ursinii
CCTCCCTCCTTCCTCCGCAAGTTCTGGGCCTCTGGCTTCTTCTGCACACCAGGAAGGACGGGCGTTGGGGGGCGGGGGCGGCAACCCTCTCCGCCTCCCCCAGCTCGACAAGCCCAGCCCAGCCCAGCCCAAGCCCGGCTCGTCCGAGCGGAGTCCAAGTTGCAAGAGAAACCGTTCGATCCGAACTGCTCTTCCCGGCTCCTCCACTAGAGGGCGAGGACCCCTCACTCACCTGGATGATGCCCCGCCGGGCATCCTTTTCAGCGCGCACCTGGGCCAGGTGGGAACGGGTAAACTGGCTGAGCCACTTAAAGCGGGAAGGGAAGCGAAAGCCGGCTCAGCTCTTGCTGACTTCACAGAGCCGACCGTGCAGTTTTCCTGACGTGATGTAAAAAGAGGGGTTGTGTTTGTTTTTTTGCTCCCCGCCCCCCCCCCCCCCCCGCTTAAAAAGAAAAAAAAAGAAAGTCCAAGACTAAAACAAATATTTTTTATTTATTTATTTATTTTAATTCCATTTATATCCCGCCCTTCTCCGAAGACTCAGGGTGGCTTACAAGCTTAGCAGTAGCCTTCATTCTATGCATATGCCTGCTTATTATTTTATTTTTTATTTTAATCCCATTTATATCCCGCCCTTCTCCGAAGACTCAGGGTGGCTTACAAGCTTAGCAGTAGCCTTCATTCTATGTATATGCCTGCTTGTTAGGGCTTTCACACACACCCCAAGCGGCATTATTACAAAGTCAGCTTATTGCCCCCAACAATCTGGGTCCTCATTTTACCTACCTGGGAAGGATGGAAGGCTGAGTCAACCTTGAGCCTGGTGGGACTCGAACCTGCACTAATGGCAGGCAGCTGGTGTTACTTAGGGAGGCATTAGCCCACTGCTCCACCAAGGCTCTATAATTCTCCAATAATAATAATAATAATAAATAATAACCCACTCTTGGGTTCTTTAAGTGGTCTCAGCCAAGCCATGCCATCTCCTGAGGCTTCTCCTGAGCAGGCAAGGGTGGTGAAATAATGGCAGGGCTCCTGTTGTGTCGCAACCTGGTGTGTTGTCAGCAGGAAAGTCTCTCCTGGGAACTGGTCTTTCTGAGAAACTGCAGCAGCAAGTCTGCCTTCAGCCGATTGTCTGCCTTTCAGACCTCAGAGGAAGCCTGAGAAATTAAACCGGGCGGGCAAGTTTCTGGGCGATGTGATTTCTCAAAGTCTTCCCAACTCTTAACCGGAGGCCCACCCTGGGAAAGAAGCGGGTGTGAGAGACAGTAACGCAACGGTGTCTTCCATGTAAATGTGGTGGAGAATGGTCTACCTGAAAGCTTTCTCCCTGCAGCTCCATTTTCAAAACCAGCCAGTCTTGCCAGCGCTTGCCCTGTCACTGCAAATTTTCTCCTGTTTGGTTGGGTTTGGCAAACCTGAACGTGGATGTTCAGGCAAAAGAAATACCGTTTGAAAGCCCTCTGTGTCATTTTTGCCCAGCCCTCTGTCGCATTCCAAAAAGTCCTTCTGGCATCTTTTCTCAACCTTTGACCGACTTGAGGCCATAGGAGCCTCTGAAATCTTCCTCTATGAGAAGAAGTTACGTGCTGTATCCCCGCACAGGTAGTCCCCGACTTACAACAATTTATTTAGTGACTGTTTGACGTGACAGCAGCACTGAAAAACGACTTATGATTGGTTTTCCCACGGTCATGGGATCATAATGCAGGCACTCGACAACTGGCGTGTATTTATGACAGTTGCGCTGTGCTGGAGGTCGTGTGATCCCCGTGTGCAACCTTCTCAGCTGGCTTCTGACAAGCCAAGTCAATTGAGAGGGGAGGGAGCCAGATTCGTTTAACAACTGCATGATTCATTTAACAACTGTGGCAAAAAAATGTTAGAAAATGGTACACAGCTCACTGAACAACGGTCTAGCTTTCCAATAGAAATGTTGGGTTCAATTGTAGTGATAAGTTGAGGACTACCTGTATATGCTGTGCATTTATGCTTCCCTCTTTGTGTTGTGTGTACAGGTGACCTGCATAGTACATGCTATGGGTCACAAGACCAGGAGGAAGAGAATTTACCTACTTGTTCTTTCCACTAGTCTCTCTCTCTCTCTCTCTCTCTCTCTCTCTCTCTCTCTCTCTCTCTCTCTCTCTCTCTCTCTCTCTCTCTCTCTCTCTCTCTCTCTCTCTCTCTCTCCCTCCCCCTCCCTCTCTTTCTCTCTGTATTTTTCTGGCATTTTATTTCTCTAATAAGAGTGAGAAAATCTTTCTTTTGCTGTGCCTTTTCACGAGGCAACTAGACTACCTTGTTTTTCTTTGAAGACGTTTTGCTTCTCCTCCAAGAAGCTTCTTCAGCTCTGAGTGGATGGTGGGGAATGGAATGGAAGGATTTATACTCCTTGCAGACAGTTGGTCATTTGCATTCAGTGTCATAAGTGTGAAAAATGTCACTTTTTTCACTGCCATTGCAACTTCGGTCACTAATTTTTTTTTATTTTTTTATTTTAATTCCATTTATATCCCGCCCTTCTCCGAAGACTCAGGGCGGCTTACAAGCTTAGCAGTAGCCTTCATTCTATGTATATGCCTGCTTGTTAGTGCTTTCACACACACCCCAAGCGGCATTATTACAAAGTCAGTTTAATTGCCCCCAACAATCTGGGTCCTCATTTTACCTACCTCAGAAGGATGGAAGGCTGAGTCAACCTTGAGCCTGGTGGGACTCGAACCTGCACTAATGGCAGGCAGCTGGTGTTACTTAAGGAGGCATTAGCCCACTGCTCCACCAAGGCTCTATGTAAATGAACTGTTGTAAGTCAATGTGGTTGCTTTATTGGGGGCTCATCTCTTGGTGTGCTCAGGGTGCACAGAGGGGGCTACTACATAAGCTCTGGTTCCTGGTTCCTGTGACACAGGAAGTGGGGGGCTTCAATGGAGCTGTTGACATCATTCTCAACTGCTGTCCATCTGCCTCTGCAACCACGATGGGCTGGGAGAACTTTCCTACTGTGGTTTTCTCCAGAACCCCTGGTCAGATCTCTCCTGTTTTTGAACCTGATTTTCCTTGATAACATTCTTGTTCCAAACTAAATTTGTTCTGGTTGTCTTTGATCTTTGGAACGTTTTCCTGCTGAAACCTAGAGTCCTGACGTCCTTTGTATAATTTCTTTCCAGCATCCTGTTGGGTTGGAAAGATGAAAAGGGCTGAGTAGTTTTAGCTCAGATTCCTGTAAGCCCACCCAGGCCAGAGTGATGGTCTGGAACTTGACCTTGGTGCATTATTTTTCTTTAATCTTAACCATGCCCACTGTGGACCCTCTTGATGAGAAATACCCATGGCCCCACTTGGGTGGACAAATTATTAAACTGTTTAACACTGGGCGTCAAATAAAAATTTGTGCCTTTTAGCCAAATTGGTTAGCTTGAGAAGGGGCTCCTTCTGAAAGAGAAGAAAACAACTTTAAACAGCAATTTATTTTATTTTTTTTATTTTAATCCCATTTATATCCCGCCCTTTTCCGAAGACTCAGGGCAGCTTACAATCTAAGAAGCACAAATCAATGTGCTTAGCAATAGCCTTCATTCTATGTATATGCCTGCTTATAAGGGCTTTCGCCCCCCCCCCAAGCGGCATTATTACAAAGTCAGCTTATTGCCCCCAACAATCTGGGTCCTCATTTTACCTACCTTGGAAGGATGGAAGGCTGAGTCAACCTTGAGCCTGGTGGGACTCGAACCTGCACTAATTGCAGGCAGCTGGTGTTACTTAAGGAGGCATTAGCCCACTGCTCCACCAAGGCTCAATTGTGTAAAAATTGCTTAGAGAGACCCATTTGAACATTTTACTCATTGGAATCTGAGGAGAGCTGGTTGCAGATGCTTACAGCAGCTCTGTGTATTTTTGCAACATTACCTATTAAACTAGTCTTGTTATCTGATGAAAATTGTTACTGTATATAGAATTCATCAGACTGACCTGGAAGGTGTATAATAATAAAGGAGAAATGAGGCTTTTCTGGCTACCGTTTGTTTATTTCCTATTTAGTTCTGATTTGCTTCAGATCCTTAATCAAAAGCATTGCCTGAATCTGTAGCAAAGGCAATGCATAAAGGAGAATATTCGTAGCTCAGAGTTGAAAAGAGGAGTCCTTAGTGCTCTCTGAGTTTGATTGTATGTACGCAGACGTTTCATTACCCAAACTAGGTAACATCATCGGTGAAACTGTGGCAAGAAAAGTCACACAATGAGGCAACTCATTTAACCACTGTTTCGCTTATCGACGGAAATTTGGAGCTCTATGATCATAAGTTGAGGACTATCTGTATCTAAAGCAATAACAAAGGGACAGTCAAAGCAGCCCTATTCAACTCAACAATCAGCTTGTGTTCATTCCGTGTCTCAGAGAACTTGCAGCCGGCTTCTAAATCCTTCAAACAGCAGAGAAGCCATGAACAAGTTCACACATAAGAGGTACCAAAGGCAACACACACACACACACACACACACACACACACACACACAGAGAGAGAGAGAGAGAGAGAGAGAGAGAGAGAGAGAGAGAGAGAGAGAGAGAGAGAGAGCCCACAAACTGGATCCAGTACCCAAAGCGAAATAAACGTAGATGGCTTTAATTGAAGATAAGATACACCGATCAATTTTGGTTATGAAACTGATTGCCTGCCAATCTGAATTCAAAATAAAGGTACTGTATTCAGGCTGCAACTCAATTGCATCAAAGAAGGCAATTTTTTTTTCCCAAGCTGGCTCCCCCCCCCCCCCGGTATGCTGTTACGCTGCAGATTTCTTCACTTTCTGCCTGCATGGCTAGGAATGCCCTGTCTGAGAAGGAGAGTTGTAATTTATTTATTATTTATTTATTTATTTTATTAATGGGACTTATATCCCGCCCTATCTCCCGAAGGACTCAGGGCAGCTAACAACAACAAAAATTAAAGGTTAAAATTAAATTAATCCTGCACACTTGGAAAATACCAGCATGAAGAAGGATGAATTAAATTCTTTGGCAGAGCCTGCGAGTTGCTAGATGGTTTGATGGGCTGGCAGGTAAGTTGGTTTCAACTGACCTTCACAATAGATTTTGCGTCATTCTTTGTTACTTCTAAAATACTATTTTTTTCTTTCCGACCCCAAATAATTTTGTGGGGGCATTGGTTCGGTTAGGAAAATTTATAGTCAGAAGGTTTTTAACAGGTTGCTTTTCATTGTATATCAATCATGGTATAGTGTCAGCCGTCTATGCAATAAGGTGGTCCTGTGGGTGTGGGTGTGTCTAGGACAACTCGCCTTGGTCAACTTGCCATGGCCTACTTGCTGTGGGACAAGAGTTACACTAATATCGAAGAAATGGTAGGACAGTGTCATTAAAGGAAGGACGCCAATGGAGGGACAAAATGAAAATGAGAGGAGGGGGGTCAATCTTATTTTCCAAAGCACCTGAAAACCAGACAAGGAACAGTGGATGGAAAGTGATCAAGGAGAGATTCAACCTAGAAATAAGGAGAAATTTTCTGACCCTGAGAATAATCAACCAACAGAACAGCTTGCCAGCTTGTGGGTGCCCCATCACTGGAGGCTTTCAAGAAGAGACTGGATAGCCACTTGTCATAAATGGTATAGGGCAGGGGTCCTCAACCTTGGCAACTTGTGGACTTCAATTCCCAGAATTCTGGGAGTTGATGTCCACAAGTCTTAAAGTTGCCAAGGTTGACGACCCCTGGAATAGGGTCTCCTGCTTGAGCAGGGGGTCGGACTACTAGATGAAGTACAAGGTTCCTTCCAACTCTGTTATTCTATTCCAATCTAAATGTGAATGTCAAAAATCATTAAAATCGAATGGTTGAATTGTGCTGTGGCAAGTTGTCCATGGCGAGTTGTCCCATTCCATCCTGTGGTGTGTAGAAGTGCATTTGGTTCAGTCTGCTGAGTAAAGGGGCCTGAGATTTTTTACCCCTGAGTTGAGGTCAGAATGAACTACCTATGTGGGAAGAAGGTATCCAGGTGAAATGGTTCCAGGTGTGTGTTTCTCTCCCCAAAAACTGTGCAGGTAATCCTCAACCAACAAGCACAACTGGGACCCAAATTTCCATTGCTAAGCAAGATGGGGTGCTCAGCGAGACTCACCCAATTTTACAATTTTTTTTTGCTATAGTTGTTAAGCGAAACACTGCACTTGTTAAGTGAATCAGGTGGCTGTTAAGTGAAATTTGGCTTCTCCACTGACCTTGCTTTTCAGAAGCCAGCTGTAAAATGGTAATCACAAATGGTAATCACATATGTGCTTCTCTAGGCATTCGCCAATAGATACAATGCAACTAGTTAGGGATGTTGGACTGACCACCAGGGGGCAGTGGTGACCTCTTTCATTCTTAGGCGTTACCAGAGATAGATAACCAGATGTTCTTCTAGGACAGGGGTGTCAAACTGCCGGCCCGTGGTTGCATCATATGTTCCCTTTTGGGTGTTTCCCTAAGGCACCATATGTTCCCAGGTGGGTTAAGAATAGAATAGAATAGAACAGAATGGAATGGAATGGAATTAGTCTTGGTGGAGCAGTGGGCTAATGCCTCTTTAAGTAACACCAGCTGCCTGCAATTAGTGCAGGTTCGAGTCCCACCAGGCTCAAGGTTGACTCAGCCTTCCATCCTTCCCAGGTAGGTAAAATGAGGACCCAGATTGTTGGGGGCAATAAGCTGACTTTGTAAAAATGGCGCTTGGGGGGGGGCGAAAGCCCTAATAAGCAGGTATATACATAGAATGAAGGCTACTGCTAAGCACATTGGTTTGTGCTTAAATTGTAAGCCGCCCTGAGTCTTTGGAGAAGGGCGGGATATAAATGGGATTAAAATAAAAATAAAAAAATAAAAAAATAAATGGAATGGAAATAATAGAATAGAATAGAATAGAATAGAATAGAATAGAATAGAATAGAATAGAATAGAATAGAATAGAATAGAATAGAATAGAATAGAATAGAATAGAATAGAATAGAATAGGACTTTGGAGGTCTTCTAGTCCAGCCTCCTGCTCAAGCAGGAGAACCTATAGTACCATCTCAGACAGGTGAATGTCTAGTCTCTTCTTAAAAATCTCCAGTGATGGAGTGCCCACGATTTCTGGAGGCAAGCTGTTCCACTGGTTAATTGTCCTCACTGTCAGGAAGTGTCTCCTCAATTCCAGGTTGCTTCTCTTGTAGATCAGTTTCCAACCATTGTTTCTCGTCCTTCCGTCTGATGCTTTGGTGAACAACCTGGCCCCCTCTGCCTTGTGGCAGGTCCACAGATATTGGATATTGTGTGTTTTCTTTGCTTTTCCTTTCATGACCCCCGCATCCATGATTCTGCAAGTGCCCGCACGTGCGCAGCTCCATTTGCACAAGTGGCAGGCACACACGGCCACTGCTCACACAAATGGAGCTGTGTGTGTGTGTGTGTGTGTGTGTGTGTGTGTGTGCTTGCCCGCCACCTCCGTAGCCTGGTAATGAGCAGGCTGCGGTTCAGTCACGGGCCACAGCCCGAGGGTTGGGGACCCCAGTTTTAGCTTATTATATTCAGTGCTTGAGCTGAGGTGGCACAGTGGTTAGAATGCAGTACTGCAGGCTACTTCTGCTGACTGCCGGCTGCCAGCAGTTCAGCCCTGACTGGCTGAAGGTTGACTCAGCCTTCCATCCTCCCGAGGTCAGTAAAATGAGGATCCAGATTGGTAGGGGCAAATATGCTGACTCTGTAAACCACTTAGAGAGGGCTGTAAAGTGCTGTGAAGCGGTATATAAGTCTACATGCTAATGTCATGACAAACAAATGTTTTTTTATGGTGGTCCATAAGGCAGAAAAGGATGCAGATAAGTCTTCGACTTATAACCATTTGATTAGCAAGCAAAGTTACAAGGGCACTGAAAAAAGGCACTGACCAAGGTGACTTGTGATCGTTCCTCGCACTTATGACCACTGCAGCGTCCCAGGGTCAGGGCATCACCATCTGCAACCTTCCCAACCAGCTTCCGACATGGGGGTAAACTGGTTTCGCTTAATGACTGTGTGATTCACCAGACAGCTGCCGTGATTCACTTAACAACTACGACGAAAAATGTCGTAAAATTGGGTGTGACTCACTTACACTTGTGACTTGCTTAGAAATGGAAATTCTTTTTCCAATTGTGGTCATAAATCAAGGACTATCCATAGATTCAAGTGCTAGTGACTACACGGACATTTCCCTTCGGTTTTCTCTGCAGCAATATGGAAATTGTTTCCCATTGCCTTTCCTAGGATATTCTCCCCCTTTTCTGTCCAGGCTACAATCCTGGAAAAATTTTTTTTATTTATTTTAATTCCATTTATATCCCACCCTTCTCCGAAGACTCAGGGCGGCTTACAAGCTTAGCAGTAGCCTTCATTCTATGTATATGCCTGCTTATTAGGGCTTTCACACACACCCCAAGCGGCATTATTACAAAGTCAGCTTAATTGCCCCCAACAATCTGGGTCCTCATCTACGTGGTGAGGGCTCCAAACTGCTTTTTTTTCTTTTTAATGTCATTCAAGATTTATGGGCATCCCAGGATGTGTTCTGATGTCTTTTTTTCCGCCTTTCACACCCTTCCCTTCCCTTGATTCAGTCCCAAGAACACAATGATGTTTACAAAAAGGCAGATCGGTATTTTATTCGATTCCCTTTTTACAGGTTTTTTTTTTTAAAAAAACATACTGTGGATAAAATACTTGAATTTTAAAACATTCCCAAGTGTATAAAAGTTCTGAATCATAAAATACAGTACAGATAGACCTCGACTTACCACCATTTATTTAGTGACCAAAGTTACAATGACACTAAAAAAAATGTCACTGACGACCATTTTTCAGTGACATCCTTTGCGTTGTCCCCATGATGACGTTATCAAAATTCAGAGGCTTGGCAGCTGGTTCATCTTTACGACCATTGCTGTGGCCCGAGGTCACGTGATCTCCTTTTGCGACTGTCTGACCATCACAGTCAATGGGGAAGCCAGTTTCACTTAAGAACCGCCCTACTAACTTAACGGCTGCAGTGATTCACTTAACAACCATGGCAAGAAAGGTCATCAAATAGGGCAAGGCTCACTTAACAAATGTCTCGCTTAACAACAGAAATGTTGGGCTAAATTGTGGTCGTAAGTTGAGGATGACCAGTAATCCCAGTATTTATGTTTCTGCAGAAAATAATGAATATCCTAAATATTTGCAGTTAAACTTTGCACAAGAGGCTTCATGAGTTCAGTTCAGCCATTAATATGTAAACAAATCGCTCCGGGTGGTGCAGACATAATGTGCTAAGAAATTGGTAGCTAATTTGCACACCGGTAGTCCTTGACGTACAACCAATTTCATTTAACCACCATTTGTTATAACAGTGCCACAGGAAAAAGTGACCTGCAACTGGTCTTTGCTCGTAGGACCATTGCAGCACCTCTGTAGTTACAAGATCAAAATTCAGACGCTTGGCAACCGGCATCTATTTTATAATGGTTGTAACATCTGGGATTGTGCAGTCACCATTTGCAACCTTGACAACTGACTTCTGACTAGCAAGGTCAAAGGTGTGTGTGTGTGTGAGAGTCAGATTTGCTTAAGGACCACGTGATTTGCTGAACCTCTGCAGTGATTCACCTAACAATGATGGCTAAAAAAGGTCATAAAATCAGGTGCGATTCCCTTAACAAAGGTCTTGCTTAGCAACAGAAATTCTCCTAATTGTGGTCGTATGTTGAGGACTACCTGTACCTTTTTCCCCTGAGAATCATAGACACACAGGTCTAACAGAAACACCTGCATTAAACAGAGACACACAGACGCAAACACACAAATATCCTTGTTTGTCAAGTTGCAATTTCGTGGAATTCTTGATTTTTGGTGCTAAAAGATACAACTGTCTGAGATACTTAGTGCACACTTGGGGTGTTTAGAAGAAGGAATAGCAGGGAGATGAGGAATGTTAAAGTCAATGTCACCTTCCCAACCCCAAATACTTTTATCAATGGAGTGTTACAGTTTTGTGCCTAGTCTTCTACCTAAATCAAGAACAGGTAATTCTCATTCAGCCTGCAAACCTATTTTTGACTCCTTCCAGGGCAGCCCAAAATCACACTGCTATCTTTGGGGAACAAATATTATACGAATGGCAGAATCGTTTCCATTAGGGACATGCATTTGCCTCTCCCTTGGTCTAATTCTGTATTTCTCAGCCTCAACCGACTGTAAAATGTGTGGACTTCAACTCCCAGAATTCCTCAGCCAGTGTAGAATTCTGGGAGTTGAAGTCCAGACATCTTAAAATTGATAAAGTTGAGAAACCCAGGCCTAATTGTGTTTTTTCCCTCTGAAAGCAACAACAACAACAACAAAATAGTTCCAGACCTCCTGTGAAATTTCCACAATGAACTGGGTGCCATGCAGACTTTTTTTTTAAAAAAAATCTACCTAGAAGAGGTTTAGTTCATGATGCAAGGACTCGCAATTGTCTACCATTTTTGTGCAAGCCAGAAGGGGACTTTCTGAAGGGGATCTCCTCTCCTTCTGCCGTGTGATAGATCACAGCATCCCCCCTTGCTCCTCTGTGAAATCCACCGGACGGATCATCATGGTGCTTGCTTTGAGGGTATGCCCGGGCCCTTTCCAGTAATGCCACTTTATGCCGTTGTATCTAATCGTGGCAGGATTGGGAGGGTAATAGATGCCATTTAGGTTAGAAGGTCCACAAGCATCAAACCACCAGCCTGAAGGAGACAGAGAAGGGGAAAAAGGAGAAATACTTAGATTTAACAGGATTTGGCCCAAACATCAAAAGACATTGTTCTCCTAATTTTCTAAGAAACGTTTGCAGAATAGATTGGATTAAACAAGTTTTGAATCACATCACTGGTTTGTCCAATTGAGCCTCTCTCTATAGGGTGAGGGAACATAGCTTGATGGGTTAGTGCAGGGATAGGCAACCTTGGCTCTTTTATGACACGTGGACTTCAACTCCCAGAATTCCTGAGCCAGAGTCATAAAAGAACCAAGGTTGCCTACACCTGGTAGTGTTTCGGAGTGCATCAGTCTTCCCCAACCCAGCACAGTTCTTTGGCATGTGGGACTACACCTGCCCTAATTCCCAGCCATCCCTGAAGGTGGGAAGACTGGTCTATCTAGCATGGGAAATTCCATGTTGGTTTTCTCCCAAATTAGTTGGTGGAACAACAGTAAGGAGGGCTGGAATTCAAGCTTCAGAGAACTTCTCAACTGCAAAAGCAGGTGGCATTTGAGGCAGGAGAGGTGGGTTCTGCTTAACATGGGAGAAGATCCTGTCCCTTCTTTTCACACTTCCTCCATTCATCATCCTGCTGCCTCCTTCCACCCAGTCGCTATAGGAGCCCATTTAGAGGTGGTCAGTTCTTCTAACAAGCCATTACAAGGAGGTCCGCTCTCTAGACCAACTATTCTGCAGCAAATTGTGAAGGAAAGGAGGAAAGGTTTGCAGCAACTCATTGCCCCTTGTGATCAGCCGGATGATGGCTGCTTTGTTCCTCCAAGTGGTAGGCAGGACCCCAACAGGGTGTTTACACTATGCTAATCTGAGGGAACACCTGCTGCCGGCATCAAGCTCCCTTCGTCCAGTGCGCTCCCACAGGGAGGGTCTTCTCAGGGTACCGCTGGTAAGAGATTGCCGGCGGATAACACCCAGGGGTAGGGCCTTCTCAGTGGGGGCGCCTGCCCTTTGGAACCAGCTGCCAGTGGAGCTCAGGACTGCCCCCGACCTCCGTTCATTCCGCCGGGACCTGAAGACCTGGCTCTTCGAGCTCTCTGGCCCAGGCTGAGAATTTTAATTTTAATTTTAACTGGGGTTTTTATTTATTCAGGGATTGATATAATTTTTTAAAAATTGTTTTTAACTTTTGTATTTTTCGTTTTAATCACCCTGTAAACCGCCCTGAGTCCCTCGGGAAAGGGTGGTATATAAATATAATTAAATAAATAAATAAATCCATGCTACGGGGCCTTTGAGTTTGGCTTCCCAAAGCAGCATCTGCAAGTGGGTCAATATATCACATGGAGGTACAAAATGGCAGGATTTTGACTGTGCTGCTGCAACTGGGACAGCATTGGCACAGAGTGTTGCACAAACTTAACAACCCTGGTATATAAAGCATGGTTAAGACTTAAACTGATGTGTGAACCCAACTCAGCCCAATGTCTGTGGAGTTTCTCAGTCATCCAGGTCCTGGTTGTCCCAAAGCTGCTTTCTTCACGAGGCAGCTGGACTTGTTTTTCTCTGAAGGCATTTCACTTCTCATCCAAGACGCTTCTTCAGCTCTGACTGGATGGTGAGGAATGGCAGAATTGCAAGGCGTATAAATCCTGCCATTCCCCAGTTAGAGCAGAAGAAGCTTCTTGTATGAGTAGCGAAATGTCTGCAAAGTAAAACAAGAATGTCCAGTTGCCTCATGAAGAAAGCTCTTTTGGGACAACCCAACCCAAGGTGCTATTTTCCTGAATTAACAAGCTATAGCTTCACGTTGTATGTCAAGCCAGCCAGTGCAATAATCTGAGAAACAGAGGGGAAAATTTGCACACTAGCACCAGCTACGGTAGTCATTTCTGGCTAATGGAGACACCCTTCCTAGAATCAGGAAGTTTTCTGGGAATTACCTATTGGCTCTTGACTCCTTCACTGCGACCTTTTGGCCATTCCCCCTTAATCTTAATTATCTGTAGTCACTAAAAACCCTCATATTAAGAACAGAATGAACTGCATATTTTAAGCATTATTTTATCACATGGCTCTTAGCTCTTGGGGATCTTCTGCACTTTGCAGGACTTGTCCTCCTTAAACTGCAGGGAGTTTTTGAGTTCAGGATTTGTTCCGGAGGGGAGGGCACGCATCGGAAGCCATAATGATGTCTGCAACTGTACAAACTAAGTCCTACTTTGCCGAGCTGCAGACACCATCTTGATTTTTCTTGACACTCCCAATCGATGGCCCTGCTTGGCTAATTCTCAGAATGATAGACCTACAGAAGGAGGGTGGCCCACTCCCCCCTCATTACCTCCACCTGCCATCTGGGCACATTTGCACGCGCATCGATCGTGGTCAGCATCCTTGGTGCTGAAGTTGGTTCCGGAGGGGCTGAGGCTGCTGGTGCGTCCGGCCGTACCGCTGTATCTCCTTGCATAAAGTCTGCCGGAGATGGGGGGGGAAAAAGCTACCATCAACAATAATTCACAATTTGATTCTCTTCTCAGGCCCAAAACACAAGGTGGTTACAGGTAGTCCTCGAACTTATAACTTTCATTTAATGACCGCTCAAGAACAGCACTGAAAAAAAAGTGATGTATGACCATTGTAGACACGTACAACCATTGCAGTATCCTGCACACACAGACACAGACACACACAGAGAGACAGAGACAGAGAGGGTTAGTTAGTTACAGGTTGAAATTGTGCAAGGGTTGGAAACAGAGTCCTCAAAATCATTCAGGACACTCCACAGTACATACATAAAACCCGACCGTTTTTTTTGGAAATTACACTTGGCCCAAATCGTACAAGATCACCAAATGATCTTCTTATGTGAGAATGTATAAGATTTGGAGTACTCTCCAGGTATGACAATCAACCCCCAGAATTCTCAGCAGGGGCCTTGGGGAAATTTTAGGAGCTGAAGGTCACACACCTGTTGGGGCAGGATTCCAGGTTTCGACAAACAACTAAGCAAAGAGACCCCAGATGTTCCGTGAAAAGACTCACCGATAGTTCTGCTCCTCGGAGTCTACTTGGAAATGCTCGAAGGCAGAATAAGCCTCATTGTTTTCCCAGTCTTGGAGCTCGATCCGGAGGGAGTAGCGGTTCTGTGTGGTGAGCAAGTGGATGAACTGGTTGCCCAACCAGAACTCTCCAGATGGGGACCCAAAGCCCTGTCAGAGAGCATGAGATGCCGTTGAAAAAGCTCTGGTGCAAAATATGTTTATTTGTTAAATTTATTAGCCGCCTACCTCACTGTGCGGCTACTCTAGGCTACTTACAATAATAAAAAGGAAGAAAAATGAAAGGAGTACAGGTAGTCCTCAACTTACAGCAGTTCACTTAGTGACTGTTCATAGTCTAAAAAAAGGGACTTATGACCATTTTTCACTTATGACCGTTGCAGCACCCCCGTGGTTGTGTGATAAAAATTGGGAAGCTTGGCAACTGACTCCTATTTATGACGGTTGCAGTGTCCTGGAGTCACCTTTTGCGACCTTCTTATAAGTAAAGTCATAAGGGGAGGCAGATTCACTTAACAACCGTGTTACTAACTTGAGCAGCTGCGGTGCTTCACTTAACAACCGGGGCAAGAAATGTTGTAAAATGGGGCAAAGTTCACTTCACAACTTTTTCACTTAAAAACAGGAATTTTGGGCTCGATTATGGTCGTAAGTTGAGGACTACTGGTAGAAGTAAAACAGGGGTGTCAAACTCAATTTCATTGAGGGCCACATCAGCATTGCGGTTGCCCTCAAAGGGCCGGGTGGGTATGGCCAGGGTGGGCATGGCCTACTGGGTGGGCGTGGCTAGAGTGCGTATGGCTTACTGGGTGGACATGGCCAGCTCTACATCATTCGCATCAAGGGTCCCTATGGGGGCCTGGGCAGGAGTGGGACAGATCTTAGGGTCTCTGGCAGAAGGAGGGTCTCTGGGCCAGGGCCAAGGCGGTGGGGGCCATTCCTTCACTGTTTCCAGGATGGCTTCGCGGGCCGCATGAAACCACTTTGCGGGCCGGATCTGGCCCCCGGGCCTTGTGTTTGACATGTCTGAAGTAAAATAATAGAACAATAAAATAAACAATGTCAAAGGCACACAATGAGAATAATACGCCAATATGATAACCCAAAAGGTGGATGGGTTGAGAGCAGAGAGCAAGGGAGGTTGGGCATGTGGAGTCTGCCATCAATCTATCAGCCACCTCCATTATATTTAGCCCAGACTTCGCTGGGATAAGGAGCTGGTTGGTTTCCAGATGTTGCTGGATAGGCTTGCCAGACAACATGGTTAAAGGTAAGAGGCGCTGGAAGTTGGAGTCTGCAAGATCTCAGTGCCACATGTCATGGTTCCGACAGATGAAACTCTTCAAAAGAACTTCAAGGCATTGTTTACCTTAAAGGATCTTTTATTTGAGTAACATAATATCGGCACTTACATAATCGAAGCCAAAAACTGAATTCCCTTCCCCTGGGCACATAGTATCAAAGCACAATTCCTTCCTCCAATTAAAAATCATAAATCACATTCCCCAATTAGCCTGAAGTGCGGCTTTCTCTCCAGCTCTCCAGCCCGCCAATCCTTTATCAGCTCTGGGCTCAGTAACCTTGATTCTCACGCTACATTTAGTGTTGTTATGTCTAGCTGGACTCTCATTCACATCCCACCCCCAGCATCATCTAACTCTAAAAGCGAAAGGGAAAAGATGTTGTCAATGCAAAAACATCCGATGTTAGCAGCGTTGACACACAAGCTCTCCATGTATGAGCTAAACAAAGCCTGGTGGCTTAAGTGCCAGCCTAGAACCAGCCTGGCTCAGAGTCACAAAAATGTTAACCAAAAAAAAACCACCTGGCAACTTTGCGGGAATTGAACAGAAGTCCAGCACTTGCTGTGACCAAGATCTATTCCTACTGATTGCAGTAGATGGATTTTTCTGCTTGCACATAGAGAAAACAGGAATAATGCGTCTTGCGCAATCTTCTCCAGTATTCTCTAGTCTTCAATGTGCAAAAAAACAACAACAACAACAACAGTTGGGATCCAATTTATTCTGGGTTCCTCCATCAGGATAAGCCAGGGAGATTTATATCAATTCTTACCTGTTTATATTCCTTCCAAGTGCGTTGGAAATCCACAGAGCCATCTCTCCGGTGTTGGATAACGGTCCAACCTCCTCCGCTGGTCTCCATGTCACACAGGGCCTGAAAGAACGGCAGAGTCTCTGTGGAAGAGCAGCTTCTGACAGCTTGACAAGTAACTGGTTCAGCACATGGGAAACTCCACTAACTACCAGTTTTCTTCCAGATTTAATTTTAAAAAGGATACTGACCGGGACGTCTTACGTTTTTAAATGATAAAGACCTGTAAATTACCACCTTCTTTTTCCTGTCAATCAACTAAGTTATGTGCTAGTATCATTCTGAAGGGATGCGGTGGCTCAGTGGGTTAGGACGCTGAGCTTGTCGATCAGAAGGTCGGCAGCTTGGTGGGTCGAATCCCGAGTGCCGCGTAACAGAGTGAGCGCCTGTTACTCGTCCCAGCTTCTGCCAACCTAGCAGTTCGAAAGCATGTAAAAATGCAAGAAGAAAAATAGGGACCACTCCGGTGGGAAGGTTACAGCGTTCCGTGCGCCTTTGGCATCTAGTCATGCCGGCCACATGACCACGGAGACGTCCTCGGACAAGCGCTGGCTCTTCAGCTTTGAAGTGGAGATGAGCACCGGCCCCTAGAGGTGGAAACGACTAGCACGCATGTGCGGGGGAACCTTTACCTTTACCTTAGTATCATTCTAGAGAGGATCACAAACAGGTCCTTCTTAGCGGGAGTGCCCAAATTATGGAATTTCATTTTTCTAGACATCAGGTGAAATCTATTCCATTTCTGGAAGCTTTTAAGACTGTTTGATTACTTATTGTAATTGTTCATAGGCTTGTATTTTGCCTATTATTGCTTTATATAATGAGTGGATTTATACATTACCTAAAACGTAACTATGATGTTTACACTTAATAGTCTAAGCAACATAAACCGAAACCAGCTTCAATTATGGTTCATGTCTGGGTTCATTCATCATGTAAAGCCAAAATTAAACATATCGCATTATGGCTTAATGTGACATTTGGACACAGCTGTTGTAACTTAGCTTCATAAGTAGACCTCAGCTTATGACCACAGTTGGGATCTGGGTATTTGTTTGCTAAGTGAGGCAGTTATGGAGTAAGTGGTGTCCAGTTTTACATATATTTTTTTTTGCCGTGGCTGTTAAGTGG
Organism: Vipera ursinii; assembly: GCF_947247035.1. Lineage (NCBI taxonomy): Eukaryota > Metazoa > Chordata > Lepidosauria > Squamata > Viperidae > Vipera > Vipera ursinii. The sequence goes on from NC_139523.1 coordinate 8,836,308, forward strand.
ATCACTGCACTTGTTAAGTGAACCAAGTGATTGTTAAGTGAATCCATTTTCCCCCATTGATCTTGCTTGTCAGAAGATCGCAAGTGGTGATCACATGACCCCAGGACATTGCAGCGGATGCCAGTTGCCAAGTGCCTGAATTCTGATCACATGACCATGGGGATGCTGCAACGGTCGTAAGTGCAAGGACCAGTCCTGAGTCACTTATTTCAGTACTATTATAACTTCGCTCCTTTCGCCGCGATCACAAAACATACTTGTTCGAACAAGCCGGCCTGGCCTGATGGGGGATTGGTGGGGTTTTTTACTGTCATTTTATTGGGGTTTTAATATATATTGATTGTTTTTAGTGGGCATGTATTTAATCATTTTTTAACTTTTGTAATTCTGTATTTTTATTCTTGCCCTGTTCACTGCCCTGAGTCCTTCGGGAGAAGGGCGGTATAGAAATATTATTAAATTAAATTAAATTAAATTAAACTTTGAATGATTGCTAAATGAATGGTATTTCAAAGGTGCTTTTTCAAGAGGAAACTGGACTGTCTGGTTTTTCTTTGAAGATGTTTCGCTTCCCATCCAAGAAGCTTCTTCAGCTCTGACTGGATGTTGGGGAATGGAAGGATTTTCATACTCCTTGCCTACGACACAGATAAACCTCCAGGGGGCCTCAATGACTCTATAAAAGAATGCAAATGACCAGCTGTCTGCAAGGAGTATAAATCCTTTCCTTCCCCGCCATCCAGTCAGAGCTGAAGAAGCTTCTTGGATGAGAAGCGAAACGTCTTCAGCGAAAAACAAGGAAGTCCAGTTGCCTCTTGAAAAAAAAGCACCTTTGGGACAACCGGGGCCTTGGAGGACTGAGAATCCCCATAGACGTTTTAATGGATGGTGATAAGTTGAGGTCTACCTGTACATAGGTTCAGTCATGGGAATGCACTCCACCAATCGTGCTTACGAATACTGACGTATGAACCCTGCCTGTCTAGAAGGACGAAGCTGCTCAGAACATGCACTCACTTTTACAGTGGCTGTAGTGTTGGGGAGCCGAAGAGTGTAGACTCCGCTGGTGGAGAACCCCAATTTGTATGCAGCTGCACAGTCCTTGAAGACCTTCTGCTCATCTGGCAGGGTGAACGAAAGGTCTGTGGCGCGAGATCAAAAGTCATTTTAAGTACAATTGCCCAGTTAGGGTAGGAAAGTTCATCAACTACATTGTTGTAAGGCTTGCATTCACCCTCTTTGCAATAAAAGATCTCTGTGTTAGGGATACCCAGAGACCTGGCAGAGCCAGATAGAAGATTTCCAAGGAGCAAAGCAGTTTTTCAAACAGACCCTGAGGAGCATCTGAATCCTACAGTTTGTCTACCTGTTTTGGGCCGCTGAATCCTGGAACGCCCATGCGACCTGCAACTTGTGAGATCATTTAGAGATTTTAGGAAGTATTAAAGTATTAAAGGAGAGAATATTTGTAGCTGAGGGTTGAACGCTGGAGTTCTTGGTGCTCTCTGAGCTGGGATGTTTTCTTGCAAATGTTTCATTACCCAGCCATCTGAAGATGTTACCTAGTTGGGTAATGAGACAGCTACAAGAAAACATCCCAGCTCAGACAGCACCAGGGACTCCACATTTTATGAAGTGTTAACAACAAGGAAAACAGCTGCATAGTTCTTAGATTTTATAAAGTCTGAGGATCCCTTATCCACATTGTGATGGATATTTTTTACTGCAAAAAGACACACACACACCACTTGGACTTCACTTGATTGCTTATTGTCTTGCTTATTTTGACCAGATTTTATCTCCTAATTGGGCCAGATGGCCAAGTCTTGCTTAGGGGAAGTTACTTACAATTGCACTGGGACACTAAGCCTATCAGATGCTTCACTGTCTCTGCCAAAGATGTTTGTTGTTTGTGGAGGGCTGTGTTGTTCAGCAAGGCAGCACCCAGGCGTTGCTCCAGATGCCCAACAAGATCCACCTGATTGGAGAGAAGCTTCTGCATTTCCATCTTCTCGGTCTTCAGGACTTGTAGCTCCTCCTCACGTTGGTTTTCAAGAGCCAGCACTTTCTTCTCTAGGAAGCTGAAGTAAAGAGACAATTTATTCTGATTCTCAAACCCAGAGTTGATGCAGTTCTTTGTGTGAAGACAAGGGAAGAGAATATTTGTAGCTCAGGGTTGAAATGAGGGGTCCTTGGTGCTCTCTGAGCTTGGTTGCTTTCTTGCAGATGTTTCATAATCCAGCTAGGTAACAGCATCAGTGCAGCCAGTGGAACAGCTTGCCTTCAGCAGTTGTGGGGGCTCCAACACTGGAGGCTTTTAAGAAGGGACTGGACAACCATTTCTCGAAAATGGTTTAGGGTCTCCTGTTTCAGCAGGGGGTTGGACCAGAAGACCTCCAAGGTCCCTTCCAACTCTATGTTAGTTCACCACAAGGATGGGTAGGTTGGGTTGGATGGGTAGATTGGCTTGGGTTGAGGAAACACTTCCCCACGTGATTGGGGCCTATTCAATTAATACTCTATTTCAGAGGTGTCAAACTCAATTTCATTGAGGGCCGCATCAGAATTGCAGTTGCCCTCAGGGTGCTGGGTTGGTATGGCCAGGGTGGGCGTGGCCTACTGGGTGGGCGTGGCTAGAGTGCGTATGGCCTACTGGGTGGGCGTGGCCAGCTCTACATCATTGGCATCAAGGGTGCCTATGGGGGCCTGGGCAAGAGTGGGAGAGATCTGAGGGTCTCTGGCAGAAGGAGGGTCTCTGGGCCAGGGCCAAGGCAGTGGGGGCCGTTCCCTCACTGTTTCCAGGGTGGCTTCGCGGGCCACATGAAACCATGTTGCGGGCCGGATCCGGCCCCCGGGCCTTGTGTTTGACATGTCTGCTCTATTTTGATAGTTTAAAAAAACTGTTTTTTTTTTTATCATTTTGATAGTTTTAAAAAAACTGTTAACAGATCACTGCTGTTTAGA
>NC_139523.1:8841771-9079271 GCF_947247035.1 Vipera ursinii
ACTGCAAAGGCAACTCTACTGACTGGTTTTCCAGCAAAAATTACTCCAGCTGTGCCTAGAGGTGATGAATTCCCTCTCCACAAGAAACCAAAATGTTTGTCATCCTTGCAAAGTTATCCCGATCAGAAAGCTGACTCCACAAGAAGACTAGATCTAAGTTTTACTGAGACAAGAACGTATTAACAGGACTTTGCAAGACTGGTTGTGATTTTCCTCTTCTCCGCGAGTCAGGGAGAAGATAGTCTGAGTCTCTTCCTAACACTTCTGCTCTTTTTTGGTTTTTGTAATGGTTTCTCAATGTTCCCCTCTTCTCCAGGGCTCTACAATGCCACAGCTGCACTAGGATTACACAAATGTGCATGGATTAAGTGGGCTTCACTCAGTGGTGGGATTCAGCCAGCTCGCACCACTTCGGCAGAACCAGTAGCTAATTTTTTTTGTTTCCCAGAATGGACTTCCGGAAGCGGCATCCACACAGAGAACCGGTTGTTCACCTATTTGAATCCCACCTCTGGCTTCACTTATTCCTCATGAATTAAACATAAAGATAAGAGGACTAACCTGTTTCTCTCCTGGAGTCTGCTGATCTCGTGAGTCTGCAGAAGCAGCTGTTTCTCAAGCTTGTTGGTAGACAGGGAATTTTCCAATACTTGAATTTCCAGGCGGGATGTTTGGTTGAGAACCTGTTGAATAGAAAACCTGGATACGTCAGAGAGCAGAAGTAGCAGAGAAAGTCTCCTATATCTTTTCTTGACCTTTATGCATCGTTCTCAATCTTCAGGTGGTTTGACTTCAGTTTTAGTGTGTGATTTGTAAACCATGACTGATGGCTTAAAATCCAATACAGGTGATCCTCGACTTACAGCAGTTCATTTAGTGACCATTCAAAGTTACAACCCTGAAATAAGTGACTTATGACCGTTTTTCACAGTTGTGAACTTTGCAGTGTCCCCATAATCACGTGATCACAATTCAGACGCTTGGCAACTGCTTCATACTTACGACCGTGGTGGTGTCCCAAGGTCATGTGATCCTTTTTGCGACCTTCTGACAAGCAAAGTCAATGGAGGAAACCAGATTCGTTCAACAAACAGGTTACCAACTTATCAACTGCAGTGATTCACTTAACCACTGTGACAAGAAAGGGTATAAAATCTTCCGGGTGTCTTCCGGGTGAGGTTCAAGGTTTTGGTGATGGTTTTTAAGTCCTTACATGGCATGGGTCCGGAATACCTCGGGGACCACCTGCTGCCAGCATCGACTCCCCTCCGCCCTGTGCGTTCCCACAGAGAGGGCCTCCTCAGGGTGCCTCCGGTCAGAGAATGCCGGCTGGTGGCCCCCAGGGGGAGGGCCTTCTCTGTGGGCGCCCCGGCTTTATGGAACCAACTGCCGGTTGAGCTCCGGATGGCACCGGATCTTCGCTCCTTCTGGCGCGGGTTAAAGACCCATTTATTCGAACAAGCTGGCCTGGCCTGATGGGGGAATGTTAGGGTTTTAATGTTTTTATATTTTGATTGTTTTAATTCGGGCAATAATTTAATCCTTTTTTAACTTTTGTATTTCTATTTATATGCCCTGTTCACCGCCCTGAGTCCTTCGGGAGAAGGGCGGTATAAAAATTCAATAAACTTAAACTTAAACTTAAAATGGGGCAAAACTCACTTGACAAATGTCTCACTTAACAGCAGAAATTTGGGGCTCCATTGTGGTCGTAACTCAAGGTCTACCTGCATGAACGGAAGTAATTCTGACACAAACCAAGGATAACAATCCAAGAGGCCTCACTGGTTGAGTGCTTCTTCCAAAGGTCCCTCAGATATTTAGGATGGACCACCAGCAATCAAAAAGGGACGCGGTGGCTCAGGGGGTTAGGACGCTGAGCTTGTCGATCAGAAGGTCGGCAGTTTGGCGGGTCGAATCCCAAGTGCCGCGTAACAGAGTGAGCGCCTGTTACTCGTCCCAGCTTCTGCCAACCTAGCAGTTCGAAAGCATGTAAAAATGCAAGTAGAAAAATAGGGACCACTCCGGTGGGAAGGTAGCAGCGTTCCGTGCACCTTTGGCGTCTAGTCATGCTGGCCACGTGACCACGGAGACGTCCTCGGACAAGCGCTGGCTCTTCGGCTTTGAAACGGAGATGAGCCCCTAGAGTTGGAAACGACTAGCACACCTGTGCGGGGGAACCTTTACCTTTACCTTTACCTTTACCTTTACCTTTTTACCAGCAATCAAGCGGAATCTCCTGATACCCTTAATTTGTCTAGCTAGGCCAGGGGTGGGGACCCTTGGCTCTTTTATGACTTGTGGACTTCGACTCCCAGAATTCCTAAGCTGGTGCGAACTGGTGCGAAACGGCTGAATCCCACCACTGCATAGGGGCAAGCGTTCATAAGAAATTATTTTTGTAAAAGTCAACGAAGTCAAATTGCTCGATATAAAAAAAATTAACTGGGAAAGAGAAAATAGAGGGGGAAAGGATGAAAGGCAACAATCACACACTGCAGAATTAGAAATAAAGTAGTTAAGCCTAGCTAAATTGGTGAAGCTTTTGGATTTTCAGCACAGGTTCAGGATTCATTGCAAAAGGGATAATTGCAAAAAAACAACAACCCAAAAACCCAAAAACAAAACTCCTCTGGGCTTCTTGCTCCGAAGTAGTTAGGCAGGCCTTTCCTGCTCATCTTCTTTTCTTCTTGAACGGTATCCTCAGTTGTGTAAAAAAGTAGGGAATAACGGAAGGCTGGCCTCTTGGGAAGGACTGTGTTGCTTTGCTTAATGAAGCAGAGTGATTGATATCCTGGTATGATATGATATCAGAAATTAGCCGTTGTTCAAAATCCCCTTTCCTAACGATATTGTGTAGAATTGTAAAGATTTTTTTTTAAAAAAAAAACAATGAATCTACGCAAAAAAATTTTTTTTGGAAGTTAAGGTAAAAGGTAAAGGTAAAGGTTCCCCCGCACATGCGTGCTAGTCGTTTCCAACTCTAGGGGCCGGTGCTCATCTCCGTTTCATAGCCGAAGAGCCAGCGCTTGTCCGAGGACGTCTCCGTGGTCATGTGGCCGGCATGACTAGATGCCAAAGGCGCACGGAACGCTGTTACCTTCCCACCGGAGTGGTCCCTATTTTTCTACTTGCATTTTTACGTGCTTTCGAACTGCTAGGTGGGCAGAAGCTGGGACGAGTAACAGGCGCTCACTCTGTTACGCGGCACTCGGGATTCGACCCGCCAAACTGCCGACCTTCTGATCGACAAGCTCAGCATCCTAACCCACTGAGCCACCGCATCCCTTTCATGGAAGTTAAAGCTGAGTTCAATTCATCCAGTCAGTTTACTAGAACATATCGGTCAAATTACTGTTGTGCCAAACTAGAAACTAAGGGGTTGCGTTTTGGGAAACTGCCAGCCTAGGTTCTTGCAGCATATTAAACCACCAAACTGACATGACTTTTTCAACTATTTCAAAACCCATGTCTGCCCTTGCAAGTGCCCAACCAGTTCCTCACCTTTCCAGGTGTGCTATCCTAGTTCTATCCACACCTATGTTATTGCATATGCCTTTTGGGAATTTGCAATTTTGTTTATAACTGTATCTTCACCTTGAATATCCTCCGTGTGCCTCCTTTGGTCAGCAAGGCAAGAACTGATTTGTAGGTTTGCACCTGTTTTAAACTTTGTGTATTTTAGCACAAGCCATGACACAGCTTTGTGGAGAATGAAGAGCTGACATGATCCATTTAGAATAGCTACATTCCTTGAATGTGCCTGTTCAAAACCTTCTACCTGTGCAGAAGCTACTCACGCTCTTCTGGATTTGCACAACTGAGCAAAGAGCATTTGGGTTGTTGCATTGGCGCCCAACTGAAGTTTCCAAATTGTCATCAGCGGCAGGTCAACATGGAGTATGTGGGTTTTGACTTGGATTCTTGGTGGTTTAATATGCCGCAAGAACCCAGGCTATTTGTCCAGTTGTGCAAATCCAGAAAAACATGAACTCAGGGACCAGGTCAAACTTGTGATGGAAACCCAGACATCATATTAAAGCCCATTTTTTTGGCATAGCTTCGGTAGCCACTGTGGTTTGGAGATCATCCTCCCTTCTGGTTGTCATCTCAACTTTGATGTATTCAGTAAGCCAGGGGATTTCAAAGTTGGCCCCTTTATGACTTGTGGACTTCAGCTCCCAGGGCTGGCTGAGGAATTCTGGGAGTTGAAGTCCACAAGTCATAAAAGGGCCAAGTTTGAAGACCCCTGCAGTAAGCGATGGTAGAGCCGTTGTGGCCCTGTAACTTGGCAAGAAATAGCCTTGCTCTAAAAAAAAATCACCAGAGATAAAATCCAGGAAAAGGCTACCAAATGAAGATCAGCTTACCTGTATCTCTACGTCAGTGAGCTTCCGAGTCTGCTCAGCGGTTTGATTCAGGAGGTTGGTCCCAATTTCCAACATGGCTGCCGTGTGGTCCTGTACAGAACTGAAATGGGTCTCTGATATCTCTATTCTCACGTTTTCCTGGATGTAATTTTCCAGCTGAAACAAAGAAGCAATGGGGATTAAAATTTGAGGGCTTGTCACAGAGAAGAGGGGTCAACCTATTCTCCAAAGCACCTAAGGACAGGAGAAAAGTAATGGATGGAAGCTTACCAAACACAGATCCAACCTAGAATTAAGGAGACATTTCCCATCAGCAAGAACAATCAATCAGCGGAATGGCTTGTCTTCAGAAGTTGTGGGTGCCACATCACTGGAGGGTTTTTTTTTAAAGAACAGATTGGACAGCCATTTTTCCGAACGGTATAGATAGAATCTCCTGCTTGAGCAGAGGATTGGACTAGAAGACCTCCAAGGTCCCTTCCATCTCTGTTATTCTGTATTCATACTCTGTATTTTGTATTCTAAGTAGGACTAACCAGCCTGCAAAGCACCTGCACATATCTTCCTAGATGTGTACATTACACAGTAACTTTATTTTGGCTTGATTCTTGCATCACCAATATCTTCTGATTGCAAAGTTTAAGCAAAGGGGAGCTTAAGAACTACACATTTGCCAGGATGCTTTGGTGAACCACATGTTTACTATTTGGCAAATCCCTAGGACCTCTCTCCTTTCTTCTTCTTTTTTTATGCTGATGACTTGGCCAAGATGGGTACAAATAATTACAAGTAGTCCTCAACTTACACCATTCGTTTAGCAACCCTTCAACGTTATCATAGCACAGGAAAAAAGTGACTTACAAGTGGTCCTCGCACTTATGACCACTGTAAGATCCCCACAGTCCTGAGATAAAAATTCAGGTGCTTGGCTACCAGCATGTGTTTACGATAGTTGCAGTGTCCTGGGGTCATGTGATGGCCATTTGCAAGCTTCCAACAAGCAAGCCCGATTTGCTTAATGGCCACATGATTCATTGAACAGCTGCAGGGATTTGTTTAACCATCCTGGCCAAAAAAAGGTCATAAAATTGGGTGCAACTCGCTTAACAGCTGTCTTGCTTAACAATGGAAATTCTGGTCCCAGATGTGGTTGTGAGTTGAGGACTACCTGTGCTTGCAAGACTGCCTTCCCCAGGTCCTACGAGCTCGAGCAGTACAGGGCGTTATAAATGCCACGCACAGAACAGCACACACCCTGCTAGAGAGACGTTGCCTGAAGATGGGCTCCAGCAAAAGTCCGAAAGCTTGGAAGACAAAAACCTCTGGTCCCGATGACCGATGACCAAGCGATTGGATCCTACAACAGGGCATTATTCATCTCCCTTCCAGAAAACATTGTCACCTATAGTAGAGGTCCCCAATCTTTTGGGCACCAGGGACCGGTTCCATGGAAAGAGGTTTTTCCATGGATCAGAGGGTGCATGGTTTTGTGTGCTGCCTGCGTCCCATGGATGGGGCTTTGCTTATTTGTGCAGACCAGTTGCTGGCATGCTGCAACCATGGACCGGGGGTTGGGGACCCCTGACCTATAAGATCTGTGGGATATCCCTTCTCTGTTGTAGATCCTACCTTATAGAACATCATTATCATCAAAACTTGGCTAGCCCTGATCTTTCCATCCTTCCGCGTAGCCTTAAAGACCCAGCACTTCTCTAGAACAGAGTTTTTTCTTCTTGGCAACTTTAAGATGTGTGGATTTCAACTCCCAGAATTCTCCAGCTAACATCTCTAGTCTAGCGGATTGAGCCAGATCATGAACTAAGCCTCTGTAGAATGGAAGACCCTGAATGAGATGTGCGCTGGCCGGCCTTGGCTGCCTCTGTTAATCAAATGGAGAGCCAAGTTAGCCTAGCGGTTAAGGCACCAGGCTAGAAAGTGGGAGATCTTTAGTTCTAGTCTGCCTTAGCCATAAAGTTAGTTGGGTGACTTTGGGCCAGTCATTCTGTCTCAGCCCAACCCACCTCACAGGTATGTTACTGTGAGAAAATAGGAGGAGCAAGGTGTGTTAGATACAGTTGCTGACTTGAGTTACTTGTAAAACTAATAAAGGCAGGACGCAACTGACTAAATAAAAAAACCCGAGTTATTTCTGCCAATTTTTTTTTGTACTTTTCATAACGAGCCCTGGTGGTTAGAATGCAGTATTACAGGCAAACTGCCCATAACCAGGAGTTTAATCCTGACATGGCTCAAGGTTGACTCAGCCTTCCATCCCCCTGAGGTCGGTAAAACGAAGACCCAGATTGGTGGGGGCAATAGGCTGACTCTATAAACCGCTTAGAAAGGGCTATAAAGCACTATGAAGCGGTATATAAGTCTAAGTGCTTTTGCTATTGTCAGTTTAGTTTTGGATATTTTGACTATTTGAATATCAATTCTCTGGTTAATGACCACAACAAGGCAATTTACCAATTGACTGAGAACTTCTGCTTTCCCCTTCTTCTTCTGCTCTCGAGTGTGATTTGTGTCTCAACGCAGACTTCATACCTGAAAATTCAAGCTTTCGAAAACCTTTATCAGCAAGCTGAGCAAACAGCTGCTTCTACAAACTCCTGAAATCAGCATATTTCAGGGGAGAAAGTCATTTGTACTGCCTGGCTTCCTGCTTGAATTGAGAAGAATAAATTACTCCAGTTAATCCAAGCATATTTGTGCAACCCCATTGCAGGGGTAAAACGTGGGTGTCTTTGGAAGAGATAAACCAGACCTGTGAAAAATCTTTCCTGGAACCCCCAGTCAGCAGAGCTGCTGATATTGAGCAAAACAAAGGAAAGGAAATCAGCAGAGAGTCCTTGACGGCAACAGTGTTAGGCCATATATAAAACTAGGGATTTTTCCACCAGGGATAAATTTAATTTAATTTAATTTATTAATATTTCTATAAATTAAATTAAATTAAATTTATCCCTGGTGGAAAAATCCCTAGTTTTATATATGGCCTAACACTGTTGCCGTCAAGGACTATAAAGGGATCATAGTTTGCTCTGCTGTTGCAACTAATTTGATTCTCAATGTCTGTGGAGATTCTCAATCATCCAGGTCATGGTTGTCCCAAAGGTGCTTTTTTTTTTCTTTCCGGGAGGCAACTGGACTTTCTTGTGTTGTTGTGATTCAGGGCCAGCCTGTGGGTTCGGCAGTTGGGTCAGACGACTCAGAGGAGGAGGAGGAGGGGGGTGTTGGAGAGGTTGCTGAGGGGGTTGGAGAGCTTGCTGATGAGAGCCCTCAGCCAGGCCCCTCCCACCTGGTCACGATGCAGACCCAGCTGTGTGAGCCTGACAGTGTGGATGAAGATGACCCACAGCTGGCCCTGTTCAAGGAAGCCCGACGCAGGAGGCAGTCAATCAGGAGTAAACAGAGGAAGGCAATGGGGCACCTCGGAAGGAGGCAGAGAGAAGCCATGCCCTGAACTGTATAAAAGGGGAATGCGTGGGAGGGCTGGTTTGCTGAAGGCAACCGCTTGAATAGCTCCTGTTTCATGGTTCGTGTCTTGTTCTGTTTGCTTTTGTGTCAATAAATTTGGCAGGCTTAGTTCCAGCCTCTTGCCTTCTTGTAAAAGGGGTTGTCCCTGCCTTTTCTGCAGGGCCGGTAGCAGGCTGGTACAGAACATGTGTTTCTTCTGAAGACATTACACTTCTCATCCAACAGTGAAGGGACACGGGGCAGAAAATGACCAGCTGTCTGCAAGCAATATAAATCCTTCCATTCCCCACCATCTAGTCAGAGCTGAAGAAGCTTCTTGGATGAGAAGCGAAACATCTTCAAAAGAAAGACAAGAAAGCCCAGTTGCCTCTTGAAAAACAAAACAAAAAAGCACCTTTGGGACATCCATGACCTGGACGACTGAGAAACTCCATAGACATCCAAGTCATGGTTGTCCCAAAGGTTTTGTTTTTGTTTTTTTTCCAAAAGGAAAAAAAAACAGTAGCTTTTTGTTTTTTTCTTTGCAAACATTTCACTTCTCATCCCAGAAGCTTCTTCAGTTCAAAGAAGCTCCTTGGATGAGAACTGAAATGTTTGAAAGAAAAAAAAAACACCAAGGAAGTCCAGTTGGCGTTTGTAAAAAAAAAGCACCTGTGGGATAGTTTGATTCTCATGTTAATGCTTCTTCCGCTGAATGGCTTCTTTCATAAAGATGACACTAAATTTAAAGTTAATGGCTTTGATATTTGGGTATTCAAATTCGATGCTTAACTGTATCGATCAGTAGCTACTATCATTGTTCCTAAGTTCACCCTAGACTTAGAACAGAAACTTGGCCCTTTTATGACTCGTGGACTTCAACTCCCAGAATTCCTGAGCCAGCATACCTGGCTGAGGAATTCCGGGAGTTGAAGTCCACAAGTCATAAAAAGGCCAAGTTTGAAGACCCCTAACTTAGAATGTTAAATATTTTTGCTAGAGGCATATTCAAACCATGCAGCTTTCCCAAATCAAGCTTTTATTTAACAATGTCAGTCCCTTTACATCCAACCCATGATTGTTTGTTTTTGTCTTTCCCCTCCCCCTCCCCCATGGGCAGCACACTGACCCATTGATCATCTCAGCATCCTTTTCTCTGTTTTTCCTCCTCTCCAAAGGGGGTCTGGCCAAAGTGATGTCCGGTGGAGAAAAACAAATAGCACACCTGTCTGAATGCAGTTACGAGTCCAAGGCCAAAGTCATCCCAAGGCACTCTTCTCCTCCTTTACCTGTTGGCCAGCAGCCTTAGTTAAGTTCACAAAGCTCCCTTCCTGTTATTAGTATTGACAAAAATGGTTTACCGGGTGTTTGATTTGGTTAGCTCAGGGGTCTTCAAATGTGGCCCTTTTATGACTTGTGGACTTCAACTCCCAGAATTCCTCATGCCTGGCTGAAGAATTCTGGGAGTTGAAGCCAACAAGTCATAAAAGGGCCAAGTTTGAAGACCCCTGGGTTAGCTAATGGTTACCTCTGTGTCTTAACGCTAGATCTTAATGATTAGTTTTGGTTGCTTCATAACGTGTCTTACAGTTAGTCCTTGACTTATGACCGCAATTAGGACCATAATTTCCATTGCTAAACAAGGTGGCTGTTAAGAGAGTCGTGCCCAATTTTATGACCTTTTTTGCCGCAGTTGTTAACTGAATCGTGTGGTCATTAAGATCATCTGGCTTCCCCCATTGACTTTGCTTGTCAGAGGTTGGCTGGAAAGCTGATCACGTGACCCTGGGATGCTTCAACCGTCATAAGTTCATGCCAGTTGCCAAGTGCCTGTAGGGATGATGCGACAGTGCAAGGACTAGTCATAGGTGACTTGTTTTCAGTGCCGTTGTAACTTTGAATGCTCACTAAATGAATGGTCGTAAGTCAAGGACCACCTGCATTTACGGTGGATGTTTTATTGATAACTACCTTATTTTATTGTTTTAAGTTATACCGAGGATGGCTGAGTTTTATGTTAAACTGCAGATGTTTTAACTGTCATTCTGAAAACTACCATGAGTCTCTGTGAATTTGACAGAGTACAAACCCAATGATTATATAATCTTCAGTGTTTAAGTGCAGATGTTGGAGAGAAGTGGCAGAAATCCTGAGCATCTCATTTGTATAAACAGAGGCATAGAATCAAGATCACACAAGGTATTAGCACTGCTTTATAAAACCTTAGTAAGACCACACCTGGAATACTGTAGCCAGTTTTGATCACCATATTACAAAAAAGACGTTGAGAGTTTGGAAAAAGATCAGAGAAGAGCAACTAAGATGATCCAAGGCCTGGAGACAAAGACATACAAAGAACGGCTGTGGGACTTGGGTTTGACTAGTGAGTCTAAAGAAAAGAAGAAATAGGGGAGACATGATAGCAATATTCCACTATTTGAGGGGATGCCACAAAGGAGAGGGGGTCAAATTATTCTCCAAAGCACCAGAGGGCAGGACAAGAAACAATGGTTGGAAACTGATCAAAGAGAGAAGCAACCTGGATTTAAGGAGAAACTTCCTGACAGTGAGGACAATTAACCAGTGGAACAGCTTGCCTCCAGAAATTTTGGGCGCTCCGTCACTGGAGGTTTTTAAAAAGAGGCTAGACAGTCACTTGTCTGAGATGGTATAGGTTCTCCTGCTTGAGCAGGGGGCTGGACTAGAAGGCCTCCAAGGCCCCTTCCAGCTCCTATTCTATTCTATTTTATATCATTCATTTGCTGACTCAGCCAGTTCTGCCCCAGCTGAATTAACCCTGCCCTCTGGACAAAAGAATTAAGGTTGGGTTAGATAAAGACAGTTGGCATGACCATTTTTTCTGTTTTTATTAACTTTCCCATTTTATCACCTTGAACATGATAATTTGGAGACAACAGTGGGAGGCCTCCAGGACTATGTCTGTCCCTCCCTTCCTGCTCCCTGCTCCGGGGCAGTTTCTGGATAAGTAGGGTCTGGTTTAGAAAGCTAGGAGTGACCATGTGCCAACACAGCTGGAGGCTGTTGGGTTGGGTGAGATTGCTTAGTGGAGGGAACAACCCTCTGCCTTTATGCCTCCCATGGACATCTTATACTATGACCCTTTTTTTACAGACTGAAGAAGCAGAAAAGAGACAGAGGATTCTATAATCTTCCCTGCAATTTCCATTTAGTTCTGTGTTTTGCCTCTGACTGCTTTCTTGCAAACCCTTACCAGCCTCTAGTCAAAATGTGACTTTTCTAGACAGCATTTTGGGTCAGCTGACAACCCATGGACAACTTTCCTTTCAGCTTGAGTGGGTGTCGTTGCCATGTTTGGCTTGATCAGGGTCTGTTTTGAAAATTCATCCCTATCTGTCTTTGGTGGTGTCTTAGTCTTTCTCTTTGGGGGATAGAATAACCATGCGGGAACCTTCCTGATTGAAAGGAAGCCTGGATTAAACCAGAACAGAGGTGTGCTAGAAGGTATGCATACAACAACACAATTCAAGATTTGACCCATTGTCCCGAACCCCAAATTGGTTCACCTCTGCCAATACCAGTATTCCTTGACTTACGACAACAGTTGGAACCAAAATTTCCCATGTTGAGTGAGTTATGGTGATTTGGTGATCTTTGTTTTGCCGCTGTTGTTAAGGTTTCACTGTGGTTGTTAAGTGAATCATGGGGTTATAAAGGGAATCCATCTTCCCCCATTGGGAAGCAGCAACTGTTGTAAATATATGTCGGTTGCCAAGTACCCAAATTTTGATCATGTGATCATGGGGATGCTGCAATGGTTGTAAGTGTGAGGACTGGTTGTAAAACAGTTTTCTTAGTTCTAACTTTAAACAGTTGCTAAATTAATGGTTGTAAATTGAGGACTATCTGTACAGGTGTATTCACTGAAATAAGATTGTCTGGCTCCATTTTTTGTTTTGTTTTTGGGGTGGGCTCTTTTTGAACACCTGAAGGACAGTATCTGTCATCAGATACTAGTACTGCCCTTAGTTGGCTACCCCAACTTAGCTGCAAAAATGCATATAACCAGTAGATGTCAGCACCAAAAACAGCAAACTTTCAGCTCTCTTCTGCCATCTGGTGGTTGTCTTAGCTGGCCAGTGATGCAATAAAGATATTTAAATTTAGTCATCATTTACATCAGGGTGTCAAACTGCTGGCCTGTGGGCTGGATGTGTCATGCCAAAATCGTGCCCACTCCAGCTCCGGCAATGGGGAAAAAGTTGCGATACGTCATGACACGTCACGTGACGAGTTTGACACCCCTGATTTACATCATTGTATTTTGCTAAAGGTCTCCAATGACTTAAGTCAGAAACTTCCTCCTCTTCTGCTAGGTTCCTTTGCAATGTTAACTAGAAGCTTCCCTGCAGATTTGATAACGTTCTATTAGCTACAGTATTAATAAAAAATTCTTAACTTTTCTTAGCTTGGTAAGATCCCAATCTAGGATTTTTAAAAATGCAACACTGACTTTTATAAAAAAAAATCCTCCAGGATTCCAATTCTTGACCTACCTTTTTCGTATTGTGAGAATTAGGTTATGGTAATGCTTCCCCAGCTTGAGCTTCACAGCTATGCAGGCTGAGTCTTTGTATTGTATGGAGATATAGGGATTACCTTGGCTTACCAGTAGTAGGCCAGTGTTCTCAGCCTCGGCAACTTTATAAGGGATGGACTTCAACTCCCAGAATTCCCCAGCCAGCAATATTAACTGGGGAATTTGGGGAGTTCAAGTCCACCCCTTTTAAAGTTGCCAAGGTTGAGAGTCAGAGTAGGCTATCAAAAACCAGCTATGGTAGTGTGTAATTCATATTTTATGGCTTAGTCTAATCTGTGACTTCAGCCAGAGGTGCCTTAGTCTTGACTTTGTACAAGGTGTGAATTAAGATAGAAGGCTGGATGGGCTCACAGTTCTTTTAAATCTTGTTTTCTCTAACAATGGCTTAATCAATAATCTACAATTTGATTCACATAACATACAAAGTTGTAAGCCAAGTTTTCTGAATCATGGTCAAATTCATGCAACTTTTAAAGTCCAACTTAAATCGTATTATAGACTAGTGCCTTGTATGAATTCAGTCATAATTTGTAAACACAGCTTATACTTTATTATATTGTCAAAACTGCACCATTATGATATTTAACAAATCAACTCAGCATTCCAACTCTTTGGCAGGATTCCTGGAACACATTACATCCTGATTTGTTCTGGTTTTACTCTATAAACCCATGCATTTTGGTTTGCAAGCCATAATTCAGGGTTTTAGTATACAATGCGAATCCAACTATCTACCAGTTAAATCATGATTAAGCTAAGCACATCAATCCCTAAAATGGAAGAATGGATGGAAAAAGTAATGGAACTAGCAGAGGTGGCAAAATTAACTGTTTTAATGAGAGAGAGGAATATATCCAGGATTGTTTCTACTTGGAAACCATTCTTGGACTTTGTGCTCAGTCAAGAAAAAAAAAATGAAATCTTGACTTTGGGTTTTGCTGATTAAATTAGCTCTTGTTATAGAAATGGATAGTGCTTACTAAATTGGTAAAAGTAAAAAAAAAATGAGGCTGTAATTTAAGTTTGTACTTTATTGTACTGAAAAATGCTGGAAATTAATGTTTTTTTTTCTTTTCCCTCTTTTTTCCCCCTACATCAGGGGTGTCAAACTCAATTTCATTGAGGGCCGCATCAGCATTGCGGTTGCCCTCAGGGGGCTGGGTGGGCGTGGCCTACTGGGTGGGTGTGGCCTACTGGGTGGGCGTGGCTAGAGTGCGTATGGCCTACTGGGTGGGCGTGGCCAGCTCTACATCGTTCGCATCAAGGGTGCCTATGGGGGCCTGGGCAGGAGTGGGACAGATCTGAGGGTCTCTGGCAAAAGGAGGGTCTCTGGGCCAGGGCCAAGGCAGTGGGAGCCGTTCCCTCACTGTTTCCAGGATGGCTTCGCGGACCGCATGAAACCACTTCGCGGGCCGGATCCGGCCCCCGGGCCTTGTGTTTGACATGTCTGCCCTACAGCTTTCCTTTTCCCATTTCCTTATCTATTTTTCATTGTATTTTATATATGATAATCTTAATAAAAACCTATGTAATCTTGCAGATTAAGCCAAACATACCTTAATCTAAAGTTGATTTTAAAGTGCAAAGATTATGCAAGCCATTAAAATGGTTAGAACATTTTCAAAATCCGTAGTCTGCAAGACGAGCAGTAGATACGAAAGGGTTCCTAAAAATATCACCCTCTCTTCCTCCTCCTCTTCTCGCCTTTCCTGCCCGTATGTGTGCAAGTGTGCTGATAACTGGCCAGCTTGTTATTTTAAGAGCAAGAATTCTAATTAAATAATTGGCGGTGCTGGAAGATGGAGACAGTTTCAGTGTGTGTCCCTGGCAGGAAATTGCCCGTTTCTGCTCTACCATTCAGACATTTTCCAAAGATTTAGGCAGAAGCATCACTGTGTCCACCAGCCTATGGCTCCACAAATGGCTTGACTTCTGCCGATGAATGGAGATCAAGAGAAAGGTCTGGTTTCCTGGGGGTGGGTGGGTAGGTTATTTCCATGGGTTAAAGGTAGAGAAACAGGAAGGGGGGGTTGGAATGGGGATGGGGAATGTGCCACGTGTTCTTCCTTGGGGAGACGACATGGCTGTGAGCACAGACAAAATTGGTAATCCCCTAAAGTAATAGTAGTGTCCTTTCCATCACCTACTTGTTCAGATTATTTTCAGGAGATCTGATGCTGGATTCCAAGAATTGGCAACCCCTTTTGGAGCTCCTTCCAGCCCTGAACTGGAAGCATGAAAATAGATTTTGCTAAGTCTCCAAAGTACGTTGGTCAAAGTAATGATTTAAAAGCTAACCAGCTGGTATAATGTAGATAGTGTAAGAGAAACCGCCATATAATATAGACCACTGTTTACTGTGTTTACTCCTGGGTTATCTCTGTGCAATAAGACCGTGCACGCTCTGACAAGGTTGCTCAGACACTGATATAAAAAGGGTGGTAAGATTACAGTTTGTTAACACCCATAGATTCCTTGTCCATCTTGGGCAGGGTTAGGCAACCTTGGCTCTTTTATGACTCGTGGACTTCAACTCCCAGCATTCCTGAGCCAGCTGGCTCAGGAATTCTGGGAGTTGAAGTCCACATGTCATAAAAAAGCCAAGGTTGCCTACCCCTGATCTTAAGGTTCAGATCTTTTGAACCCCCAAGATGGGACAAGGAATCTATGTGCCTTAACAAACTACAATTCCCAGCTTCCTTTCTCTCTGGTTTCACTTCCAAGAAGTGAACAAGGAAGTTATTTCTAGTGAGAAATGGTCCTTGACTTATAACCACTCATTTAGAAACTGTTCACAGTTACGACGGTGCTGGAAAAAAGTGATGCACGACCAGACCTCGCACTTATGACCATCACAACCTCCCAATGGTCACATGATCAAAATGTGGTTGCTTGGCAACTGGCATGTATTTACAACAGTCGCAGCTTCCTGGGGCCATGGGGTCACCATTTGCGACCTTCCCAGCCGGCTTATGACAAGCCAAGTCAATGGGGAACGGTGTGATTCATTTAACGCCTGCGGCAAAAAGGTTGCAAAATCGAGGCTACTCCTGTGATGCCTCGCTTAATGATAAAATTTACAGTACCTGTCACGGTCATAAGTTGAGGACGATCTGTTGTGAGAATCTTGCAGAGCCTAAATTGTTATGGCAACAAAGTACAGCAATGACCCACATACCAGAGGACCTTTCTCTTCTAAATGCTGCACAACTCTCCTACACTTTTGTCACACACCAATCCTGAAGGTGCAAAGAATCTTGGCCACCAAAACTATCCAGGCTGACAGCTTTCTGATGCCTCCACACATCCCCCAAAGTCATAATATGATTTCTTGGATTAAAGTTAATGTAATATATGAACCCCGTCGTTATTTGTGTTTGATGCCAGGCATGAGCAATCTCTGTCAAAAATTAATAGTTTGGTTTTTCTGCTATTTAGTAGCCTAGGTGTTCGGCTATTCAGTATTAAAACTGCCAAGAAAATCCCCTTCCAAGCATCAGAGAAAGAAATGAAGATCCCAGCCCTGATCACTTTTGTGATGATCTCACCCACCAAGCTTGGATCTCTGCTGCCCCCCTCCCCAACAGCAAAGTCTATTCATTCAAATATATTCCACCTCTGTCTTAGTCTGAGGAAGCCAGTCCCTCATGGGTTGTTCAGCCCAAACTGGTTAAAATTAAAGCCATCAGACTTAATGAAACAGAGTATTAACAACAACGACAACAATAAGAATCACAGCAAAGGTTTAAGGACCAGAAGTTTGGTTTGAGTCACCCACTGCATTAAACCAGAATGTGATTTGCTTGGTTTTTAGTTCAGCATACTGCATAAACCCACCCATTAAACCCTATCATTAGAGTCAATCTGGTCTAGAAGTTTAAGGCACCACACTAGAAATCTGGAGACTGTGAGTTCTAGTCCTGCTTTTAAGTATGAAAGCTGCCTGGGTGACTTCGGGCCAGTCAGCAGGAGAGTGAGTTCTAATCCTGCCTTAGGCATTATATAGCTGGTTGTGTGACTTTGGCTGGACACTCTCTTAGCTCAACTCAACTCACAAGGTGGTTGTTGTGGGGATTTTTAGGAGAGGAAGGAATATTACGTAAGTTTGCTGCCTTGAGTTACTTATAAAGTTGAGATGACAGAATAACAGAGTTGGAAGGGACCTTGGGGGTCTTCTAGTCCAACCCGCTGCTCAAGCAGGAAACCCTATACCATTTCAGACAAATGCTTATCCAATCTCTTCTTAAAAACCTCCAGCGTTGGAGCATCCACAACGTCTGGAAGCAAGTCATTCCACTGATTAATTCTATATAAAAAAAATCTAATAGAGTTAAGACATAAATAAATTAAAATGTCTTGGTCCTGATTTCACCTGTTGGTTTACTAACTCATTTGCAATTTGGTTTCCAATTCTTCTGCACAGCATCCTTAGTCATAAATCTTTACAGACCGAAACGGCAGCACTCAGAATACGTTAAACCACAGGCAAGCTGCTGCTAAACCTGCAGAACAATAGGCTGGCCACCCTGGGCACTTTTCACAACCTGTTGCTTTTTGGGTTTTTTTTTTTTTTTTGGCAAGGCTTCAGTGCAGCGTAGAGGAAGGACCACTGTCTGTCTGTCTTCTTTCCCTGGGCCACTTGGATCCTGTTGCCAAGAAAACAGCAGCGCCCAGTCAAGCCCTCCGGAGACCTCCACCAAAGGAAGATCTTGCAGTAGATACTACAGACCCCCAACCACTGAAAGCCATACCTGCCTTCCAACAAGCAAGGTAAAGCCTGGTTGTAATGTATCCATTTTGGGGACATTGGACCAGGCTGTGAAGTGTTCTGCGTTCATATTCTAACTCTTCCACACATATCCCAAACTATGTCAGCTGAATGCAGTCAATGTACAGTACACACCGAACACGGGGGGGGGGGGGAGTAGACAGGAGAGAGAGAGAGAGAGAGAGAGAGAGAGAGAGAGAGAGAGACAGAGACAGAGACAGAGACAGAGAGAGACAGAGAGAGAGAGACAGAGAGAGAGAGAGACAGAGAGAGAGAGAGAGAGAGAGAGAGAGAGAGAGAGAGAGAGAGAGAGAGAGATTGTCTCAGTGCCTCCCCCAATCCCCAGGGGCTAATCCCTGCAGCTTTTGCCCAGCTTTTGCCCAGCCTCCCCACCCTCGCCTTCTTCCTCCCCACCTTCTGCAGCCACTGGGTGTTGTTCTCCATGACGGTTTCCAGCTGTTGCAATCGCTGGACGGGCCACTGGGCTTCGGCCAAGGATGGCGCATCCCTCTGGAGCGAGTTGGACACTTGGAACCGGGCGTCTGCAGCAGCAGGAGCAGCCGCGGGATCGCAGCCCCCCAGCTCGGGCAGCAGGAACGTGTAGGTGCAGGATCCGTGTTGCAGGCGATGCTGAGAGCGCTCCGCAGCCCCCTTGCCCAACACCCCCGGCTGCAGCATCCCTGCCCAGGCGGGCAGCAAGAGATACGCCAGGACCTTCCAGTTTCTCATCCTGACCTTCCTCGGCGGGACTTGGCAGCAAACTCCTCCGGGCGTGCACGGGGCTCCGAGCTGCCTGGCTCCAGAGAAATCCGGACGCCCCGCGATCTCTGGCTCCCCGCCTCCTGTGGGCAACGAGAGGACGGGGGTGGGGGGGGGGGTTGGAGCCCTCCCACCCTCTTTGGCCTCCGCCTCTTTCCGCCCCCTCCGTCCTTTGCCCCCCCTCCCCTCTCTGCTGGCTTTTGGAAGCCCGCCCGGGTGGCTTTGCTGGACGAGTCGAGCGAGACCCGCTTTGCAGAAGGTCGTTTGAACGCCACGACACGCGCTCCCGAGTCAACAGCCCCCGGGACCTTCCCGCCTTGCTCCAGCTAGAGCAGCGTTTCCCAACCTTAGGAACTTGAAGATGCGTGGACTTCAACTCCCAGAATTCCCCAGCCAGCATAGCTGGCTGGGGAATTCTGGGAGTTGAAGTCCACGCATCTTCAAGTTCCTAAGGTTGGGAAACGCTGAGCTAGAGGGTGCTTGGCGGGCTGGATCCCGGTCAGGAAGCGCCGAGAAGTCAGGATGTGGCTGCGCGGAAACTTTCCGGACTTTGCGGGGAGGGGAGGGGGGGGCGAAGGAGAAACTTGAGGAGCCCTCGTCTCCCCCATCAGAAAGGACGGGGCGTGAGAAAACCCGGACGATCCTCCTTACTATCTGTAGCCAGGGCTTTTTTTGTAAAAGAAAAAAGTGCCGGAACTCACACATGTCATACAACCCACCTTGCCTACCCTACAAGGTTCCATCCAAAAAAAGGTGGCGGAACTCCGTTCTGAGCGTTCAATGAGAAAAAAAGCCCTGGCTGTAGCCTTTCCATCAGTCCTTAGGGCCGCGGACTTAGGAAGTCTTACCGGAACGTCAGCTCCCTTAAAGTCGATTGGACCACAACGTTCAATTTCTGTGACGGTTGCTCAGCTTCTCAGCGGCATCTGCAGGACACCTGGAAAGCCAGCAGGACTGGACCTGTTTTAATACTTGGATGGGAAGCTTACTCACCTGGAAGTCCCAACTTGTAGGCCTAGGAAGTTGCAAAGAAACTTTCCAGAAATAGGTGATGACAAACCTTCTGCACAGTTGCCAAATAATAATAATAATAATAAACCCTATGTGGGTCTTTCATGTAGGATTTGAGCTTGACTGCAGGAATTTAAACAAGTTTGTACTACTTTTTCAAAAAGTGGTGCAATAGAGGGTCCAGACTCTCAGAAGCTGTTGAAACCCACCCCTGAAATACTGAGGACGAAAAGTGCCATTTAATCACTATCCTGCTCTCAACTGCTGTAGGATTTGGAATTCAAGAGAGAGAGAGAGAGAGAGAGAGAGAGAGAGAGAGAGAGAGAGAGAGAGAGAGAGAGAGAGAGAGAGAGAGAGAGAGAGAGAGAGAATAAAATAAATTGCTTACACCTTCCAACCACACTCTTATTTCATGATGAGGATATTTGTCTAAGCATAGACCCCCCAACTCCCAGCAGTTCCTATGGTAGGTGGTGTTGCACAGCTGCCAAGCCCCCTTTTCTTCTTGAAAGACCTGCAAAAGCAGCTGAGTTTAAGAGATGAGAAGTGGGAGAAGGTCAAATTCCCACGTGGGGGGGAGGGACTCCTTCACAAGCTCTACCATTCCTTGCACAGGGCTGCAAGGAATATACCAGCTGTACCGGTAATCTCGAATTACGAATTATGAATTCTAACTGCAGTTGAGGCCAAAATTTCTGTTGCTAAGCAAGACAGTTGTTAAGTGAGTTTGGCTCCGTTTTGCAACCTGCCTTGCCACAGTTATTCAATGAATCACTGCAGTTGTTAAAGCTAGTAACGCAATTGTTAAGTGAATCTGACTTTGCTTTTCAGGAGGTTGCAAAAGCTGATCACAGAGACCCCAGACAGTGCAATTGTCATAGCTATCAATCAGTTGCTAAGTGTCTGAATTTTGATCCCATGATTGGGATCATGGCTGTTAAGGAAATCACTGCAGTTGCACTCATAGAATAGGAGTGACTTTCTTAACAACTGTGTTTTTTTTAAAGGCAACTGGACTTTCTTGGTTTTTTTTCCTTGAAAATTTTTTGCTTCTCATCCCAGAAGCTTCTTCAGTTCTAATTGACTGGTGGGAAACAGCAGGATTTATATTCTTTGCAGTCATCTGGACTTTCAGAGTTCTAATGACCACATAACTGCAAAGAATGTAAGTCCTTCCTTTCCCCATCAGTCAGTTAGAACTGAAGAAGCTTTTGGGATGAGAAGCGAAATGTTTTCAAGGAAAAAAAACCTAAGGCAGTCCAGTTGCCTTTTGAAAAGGGACTCTCTATTTAAACTTAAGCTTAAATATGTCAGTTCCATTTCACCCTCGACCCCCCCCCCCAAAAAAAAGTGATAAAAAAAGGAGTAAAGAAAAAAGTTTCATTTTGGATCTTCATGTGTTCAGCTTCGACATTGGAAGGAGATCCTAAGCATGTTAAATGAATTTGTCATTTGCTCAGTGTTTCTGCTGTCAAAATATCTTTCAACCTGTGAAATGTTGTCAAGTGTTTTTGCAGTGTGGGTGAGTTGAGTGGTGGGATTCAGCCAGTTCGCACCGGTACGGTAGAACCAGTAGGTAAATTTTGCTGAGTTCGGAGAATCGGCTGAACCCATGCTGCTTCCGGAAGTCTGTTCTAGGCCTCGGAGGCCTGGAGGGGGTCTCCCAAGCCTAGAACAACACACCGGAAATGCGTGGATGTCACTTCCGGAAGTCCATTCTAGGCCTCAGAGGTCCAGGCCTGCATCCACGTAGAGAACTGGATGTTCAGGTATTTGAATCGCACCACTGGGTGAGTTGGATAGACATCTCCCCAGTAAATCTTCATACTTTCTGCATAATTATTCAATAGCACGTGCATATTAACATTCTGGCTGGATAAAGGAGCCCTACCATGCAATAATATCATTTGGCTTGGGTTTATGGCTTATCCGTAAATCCTACCACTCTGGTTTGTAAGTCAGGCTTTTGATTTATTTTTGGTCCTCGTGGTGGCTAACAGTTAATAAAATGCCATATATTCCAATTCAATTTAGTTACAGTCATAGACCAGCACAGAAAATAAACAGAATAAAGCTTAAGACAGAATTAAAATACACTTGTAAAATAATCTAACATCTATATGTGAGGTCCAGGATATAGCCTCTGTTAAATCATAATGAAAACATTAAAATTATATTAAATATGATAACATCTAAAACTACATCAAAGTAACAGTATCTAAAACAATTAGTATCAACAAAGTAAAAGTATCTGACATTGAAATGAAGTATAATTGCAAAGAATGCATTGGGGAAGATTAAATGCCAAATAAAATAAACCCCTCTCCCAACGAAGATTTAAAACCTATACTAAACCACTCATCTAATAAACGAAGAACATCCCCTGGGCTTCTGCTAATCTTGTAACCCTATGCCTGGAAATAGAGTGTTGTCTGAATGCAATCAGTTAGGGCTTTTTTTAATCAAACCATTTTTAGGGCAAAGGGTGAAATCAGTCATTCGGTACTTATGACACTTCTTAAGACACTCTGCATGAAAACAAGTCGGAGTCCTTGCTGTGTAAATATCTTGAACTGGAAGAGTTTCCACTTGAAATTAGATTTCTAAATTGCATTCTTTGAGTACAATCTGTTTACTTAGAAAAATGTTTTAGAAGCAAAGCCAAAGATACTCTTTTTTTTCCCCTGTGAAAGTCAATCTGGACTTATTAATTCCAGTAAATATTTATGGCTCCAACCCATGGAATTTCATATGGATTGGCATTCCCTTCCTTGCTTGCTTCCTTCTTTCCTTACTCAAGAAAATTGCAGACTTTTTGGCCTGGAGAAGTGACATTTGGTTTAGTCATGTCTGGCTTATTTTTTTAATCTTAATTATGGGGAAAGAAGAGACCTGAGTTCAACCCACTTAGGAGCATCTGGAATAAGAGTTTAAAAAATAAGATGGTACCCATGAGTGGTTGACCAAAGCCCTACCACGTGTTACTAGACACACACAAAAAGGGTGAGGTTTTCCATTGGGCAGTCAAAGGCATCTTCTTGACTTCTTCTATTTCCATCCATGGATGCTCCTGAATTCCACCTTCAGTCATGGAAATTCACTGGTGATTTTGAGCCAATCACTGTCTCTAGAAGAGATGCTCTGAATCCAACCTTAAGTTCTTGGAAGAACCATCAATTATAAATTCAGTGTGTAAATTGAATTTAAATGAGTAAAATATATACTAGCCACTCCCAGTCTGATGCTCTCAGATGTCTTAACTGTGAGCTTCCAACATAGCTGTTCCACATCCCCAAAGGTGACGGTTCATTCTCCCAATAATATTTGCATTTCCCTACTCCCAAATATTGGATAAGAGATAAGCAAGAGCCAAATTCCTGAAATTATTCCTGGACCAGGTGGCTCAAGTCAAGAAACAGACAATGCAAGGCTTCCAATAATGCTACTTTATGTTCAAGATTAATCTACTGTAATCATGAAAGCCTCTCTACTTTTCTCTTGTTCCATCTAATGTTGAATAGTATCAAGATAGCATAATGAGTTTTTTTCTCGTGCCCAATACAATCTTTAGATTGTCTAAAGATAGTTCTCAACTTATAACCATTCGTTTAAGTTGCTCATGAACTGGTCCTCACACTTACGACTGTTGCAGCATTGCCACTGATCAGAATTTGGTCACTCGGCACTGGCAGGAATTTATGATGTATGCAGTGTTCTTGGATCCTGTGATTTCCATTTGTGACCATCTTCTGACAAGTGAAATCAATGGGGGAAGTTGGATTTGCTTAACAACCCTATGATTCACTTAACAGCTTCATGGATTTGCTTAACAACCATGGCAAAAAAGATCATAAAATCAGGTCCAACTTATTTAACATTACCATGGTTAGAAAAGGAGATTCTGGTCCCAACTATGGTCATAGGTAGAGGATTACTGTACTGTGTTTCCCCAAAAATAAGACTGGATCTTATTTAAATTTTTGCTCCAAAAGATGCATTAGGGCAGGGGTGTCAAACTCCTGGCCTGTGGGCCAGATGCGTCACGCAGAAGCCATGCCCACCCCATTGCCGGCAATGGCAAAACAGTCCCGATTCATTGCGAAACATCACGTGATGTCGTGAGTTTGACATTTCTGCATTAGGGCTTATTTTCCAGTTAGGGCTTATATTCAGGGAAATACGATACTATTTTTTTAAAATTTATTTTTATTTTAATCCCATTTATATCCCGCCCTTCTCCGAAGACTCAGGGCGGCTTACAATCTAAGCACAAATCAAATGCATCCATCTGGCTGACGATCTTAACTAGGGTTTATTTTTGGGGTGGGGTTTATATTACAAGTGTCTTGAAAAAAATGCTAGGGCTTATTTTCCAGTTTCGGGGAAACACGGTAATTGTTTCTCCGACTCTTTCAATGGTTTCATCCTTCTTTCAAATGTCCCCCCAAGGACATCGCCCACGTATGGCTCAAGGGGGTCTGTAGGTATAGGTACAAATTCAAGATGGTGACTGTGACCATAAGATCTTGGTCACCACCTTGATTTTTTTGACCCTCCTCCTGTTGATGTGCTTGGAGTTATTTTTCAAGAGGGAGAATATGCTGCTTTCTGCAGCTCTTGGTTCTTGGCCCAGGTGAGATCATTTCACACAATTCATCTTTTTTTTTTCTTTTGTAGTTTTGACTTTGGAAAGCCCGCACTTATAACTCTTCATCTCAAGCCAAAATCTGAGACATGCTGAAGGCGTCAAGTACACAAAACCCCTTGTTGACTTGGGTGGACTATAAAAAAGAGAGTGGGGTGGAATGGAATTTTAATTTTAAACCAGATGACAGGCAAGGTCTACCTTTTGTCTGGGGCCAAACCACAAGGCCAAGTAGTGTAGGAAATCTATGCTTTGCATCTGCATTTTTTTTTCAGACTGGGGATTTCCAATGATGTGATGTACGTGAGGTGTGCTGAGCTAAAAGGATGGTTGGAACATAATGTGGATTATAGCATTAATTGTTAATATTATTATTGTCTTCTTATTCAGTCATATCCAATTCTTGAAGACTGCAGGATACGTCCTTGTGGTTTTCTTGGCAAGATTTCAGAAGTGGTTTGCCATGATCTGCTTCCTGGGGCTGAGATAGAAAGTGACTGGTCCAAGGTTACCCAGCCGGTTTTGTGCCTTAAGGCAAAGACTAGAAATTAGGGTTTCCTGGTTTCTGGCCTGATGCTTTTTCCACTATACCAAATTAGCTCTCTAGTATTAATAACACAGTATTAATTATAGAATAGGAGTGTTGTAGGAGTGTCATGCCACTGTCCTGCAAAATGTTAACTATTCTTCACAAGTAGATGGAAAAGGACCGGTTTCTGTTCAAACCATCACCTATGACATGACAATGTTTTATTGAATGGATCAGCAGCCTGACAAGGAGGAGGAGGAGGAGGAGGAGGAGGAGGAAGAGGAGGAGGAGGGGGGAGAAGAAGAAGAAGAAGAAGAAGAAGAAGAAGAAGAAGAAGAAGAAGAAGAAGAAGAAGAAGAATGTATTTATTTATAAAAATGCTTCTAATCTGAAAGTAAAATATAGATCACAATTTTTCTATTGTTACTTTGACTTTTTCCTGGATAAATTATACAAATCTGAGAAAAAACAGTGTTGTTCCTTGGACTGATTTTTTTTACTCTTAGAGAAATATGACAGCCTCAAATCTTTAAGAGGCACTTCCATGCCTCTCTTGCAAAGCTCTTTAACAACTCATAAGTAAATACAGAAGCCACCTGGAGAAATCTCACTAAGTTTCATTCATTTGGAAGAATCCATGTGAGATCTCACAAGATTTTGTGGATTATCAAATGTGCCGTGGTCACCATACCCGAGGAGATGATGGGACCTGAAGCCAGAAGGTTTTGCCATCTCCTGACTCTATGTGTTGCCTGGGTGCAGAATGCAGTTCCTTCTATGCATCAGAAACCAGAGAGGGAAACCGTATTTTATGTTAGGTGAGTTTAAATAAAATTTAAAAACCCACAACTAATCTAAACTAGTAACAACCTACATTTGGATGACATGCTTCATCACTGCTAAACAAGAGAGACTATTTGCAAGCTGATAGTACAGATAATTCTCAAGTTACAACTGGTTGCTTAGCAACTATTCAAAGTTACAACCGATCCAAAATTGGGAACTTACAACCTGTATTCAAAGTTTCGATGGTGAGGTCCCTTCTGCAGTCACGTGACTAAACTTTGGGCAGTTGGCAACATGGTTGCCTTTCTGGTTTGGGACAAAACTGTGATGGCTGTCACAACATACAACCATAATGGGCAGGTTCCATTATGGCTGTATGTCGAGGTCTACCTGTATTATCGTGACGTGAAATTGCTAGAGCCTAGTTTGAGTTTAGAAGTAAACATGGTTGAGTTCTAGTTAGTACTTTAATATGAGAGTACCGGGATACTCCAGAGCTGTGAGCTAAAATAGGGCCTTGAAAAAAACATCTCGGACATCAATCCTCGGCCATTTTTGTCCTGCTGCCAACACCACTGCAGGGACATGTCCATGGACTCACCGAGATTTGAGTTCAACTCAAGGGCAGCCTATTTTTTTTCCCCTTCACATTTTTGTGGTCGTTGAGATGGTCAGTAACAGTCCAGTGACTAGATTGGAAGATGATTCAGATGAAACCCAAAGCACCGCTTGGTTTGTTTTCAATATTTTCCTCCAACTTTTCAAAATTGCCTCCCACAGTGGCTTGTACAAAGCAAACCTTGCAACGTTGCATTTCAAGCATTTTTTTTTCACTCTAAAAACAACACTAAAACTATCTCACCAATCAGGCTGACAGTTAGAGAGAACCGTTTAACATCAACAATAAGCCAGCCATTCAAACCAGAAAATTGGCCCAAGGTTCAAAATAATAACTCAGCTACAAGTAATTGGACTCAAAACTGATGAGGAAAATCTTATCCAACTTTCCGTTAAGTGTAACTTTCATACGGGTGGGTGCTGCAGTTGACCTTAAAACCATCAGTTTTAGATAGGAAAATGGCACGGAATGGAAATAGGACTCCGTTTGGCTAAAGTGAGAAAAATAACCAGTGTGGTACCTCTACAGTGGGGGATCTGAGGTAGGCTGGGTTCAAATGTTTTTTCCTCTTCATTCTGTTTGACACACACTAAAAAAAAAAGCTAGAACATCTATTACACTGTTGAAAGAAAAATCTTCATGCGGGTCCAGTCCAAGCCGGGAAAAAAATGAAATGGAGACTGCTTTAGAAAGAAGGTTGTAGTTTATTGAAGAGCAGAGCCAGACAGAAATGTGGCTCTGGGAAAGCTGACCACATGTTGCTGGAAGTAGTAGGTTTTTATAACTTCTGGGGCTTTTGAGGTTGTTTCCTGTTCCTGTTTGAGGCTTTGTGTTTCCTGTGTCATGTACTTTGACCTGAGTCTGAGTCTTCCCTTTTGGTATTGGTGGGTTAATCCTGTTTTTCCCCTGTCCTTAGAGTTTGGGTGGAGGTATGTTGATCTTAGGGGGTCTTTGTCTTCCTAATCTCATCAGCTTGTAGCTTCCTGGCTCCAACCTTCCTGAATGGATTATTACATCTGCATTTCTAAAAGCTGGTTTCTGCTGAATTTCTGCTTGGGGATATTAAGGAAAACTGGGCTTGCTTTTCTGTCTTTAAGTTCCTTTGGGGAAATAGATTCTGCCTTTTTAATATTCCCCCCAATATTTTTTTTCCTCTGGATTTTTCCCACAACACCATCACGGCGGCCCTATTGACTCCTTTTATCATACAGGTAGTCCTTGAGTTATCACCCTAATTAAGGTTGGAAATTGTAAAAAGGGTCGCACACAACCAGACTCAATTTTACAATCCGTTTCATGGTGGTTGTGAAGCAAATGTTGCGGTCTTTAAGCAAACCCATTGTTTGTGATGGGTTGGTTTTGCTGGAAACCAAAAGTAAATACAGGTTTTCCAGAAAAACCAGTATAAATTTTCAGTCACGCGACATGGGGCACTACAAATGGCCATAAATATGGATCATTTGAAGAGTGCTTTAAATGCAGCTACGTGAACCTGGGGGAAGGGGCATTGGAACTTCAAAACCAGGATGCAGGTAGCTTTCGGAGGGTCCATTGTAACTTTGAACAGTTGCTAAGCGACTGCTCAGAAGTTTTAATTTTAATTTTAATTTTAATCCCATTTATATCCCACCCTTCTCTGAAGACTCAGGGTGGCTTACACTCTAGCCTTAAAGATGTGGAGAACCTAGATGAATTTCATGGGACAGGCCATTCTAATAAGTGGGAGGGGCCCACGATGCTATTTACCTCTAAAGATTAACATTGGGATGTGTACTTTGTTGATTAGATGTTTACCACGATGAGAATGTTTGACATTGGTAGTTCACGTCCATATTTAGGAAGAGAGGCACTTCTGCAAAAGAGACAAACTAAGAAATGAAGATTGCTAAAAAAAATGAACTTTCTCTATAATTACCTTGCAACGACAAAGGAACGTGCACATCCCAATGTCTCTATGAATTCTCTATCAATATGATACTTGAAGATAAGGGCAGATAGTATGCAATGAGCTAGTGAAGAAGCGCAGAGGGAAAACACAAGTAGGACTGGTACTTGTGATGTGCTCAAAAAGGAAAGATCCTAAAAGCAGATGCTAGGTTTGATCTTGCTAGGTGTGTATTCTTGGCATCTCTGAACAATGGACCTCGGCCAGATTGGTGTGATAGAGCAGAAGTGTGAAGACTGAAATCAGATTGCCTAGGAATCAGCAAACTGAAATGGACAAGAATGGGTCACTTCAGAGGAGCCTCAGTTTTTTATGGTAGATGAGAAAATTATAAAGAAAAAATGGGGCAGCCTTCATTATTAACACAAGTAAGTGCTCGGATTCAACATTCCAAATCATGATCTTGATTCAAATCCAAGGAAAACCAATCGAGAATAGAAGGATTTAAGTCTATATCGATGCAAAGGAAGTGAAAGATGAACTATTCTGTGGAGACCTGCAACATATTAGAACAAGGGCCATCATACTAATTATAGGAAACTGGAATATAAAAGTTGAACATAAAATAACATCGGGAACAATGAGAAAGTTTTCCCTCGATGTACGAAACCAAACAGGAGGCAAACGAGTAGAGTTCAGCCAAGAAAAGTCAGTGTTTACAGCAAACACTGTCTTCCAAACATCTAAAAAAAAATCTGTACATGGACATCCCTGGATGAACATCAAAATTAAATTGACAGTGTACTCTGTATTCAGAAATGGAGAAACTGTTTATTCAGACTACATCTTGATTTTTTTTTAAAGACACCCACACCCACACACTCACACCTACACTGTGGCTGTCCTAGGCCCATTTCACACATTGCATAGTTGAAAAATCAAGATCCCAGAAGAAAATCAGGGTAACCATTCTCTCAGCTGAATAATATCTGTGATCAAGGGCTTATCTAGAAGACTCTCGAGGGCAAAGTGGGCACCTAAAGTGTGATGGGTGGAGCCATTGCATCACTTTGCCATAGAAGCTCTTTGGGTGTCTCTGAGCAATTTCCATTCTCTCTCACCCCAGACTTCCTCACTGAGATATTGTTTTGAGGACAAATGGAAGGAGAGTGTGTCAGGTATATAAATATAGATATAAATAAGGAAATTAAGGAGGGGAGGAGAAAGAGGAGAGGAGAGTAAAGGGAAAGGAAAGGAAAATGCAGAATAAACATGCTCATTTCAATGATAGTATACCTAAGAATGATGCACAATAGTATTTTCTCTTTCTTCATTGGTTGATTGATTACATTGGTATTATTCCTTCCCTCTGGAAGTTAAGGGCAGTGCACGTGTGGGAAAAACTTTGGTTACCCTTCTCCAACATATAGCTTGTATTTCCTTCCTTCCTTCCTTCCTTCCTTCCTTCCTTCCTTCCTTCCTCCCTCCCTCCCTCCCTCCCTCCCTCCCCCCTTCCTTCCCTTCCCTTCCCTTCCCTTCCCCTCTCCCTCCCTCCCTCCTTCCTTCCCTTCCCTCCCTCCCTCCCTCCCTCCCTTCCTTCCTTCCCTTCCCTTCCCTTCCCTTCCCTTACCTTCCCTTCCCTTCCCTTCCCTTCCCTTCCCTTCCCTTCCCTTCCCTTCCCTTCCCTTTCATTGCACCCTACTCTCTAAACCACCAAAGTCATTCTGTGATTGAGGCAGCTTGTGACTATAGATAAATACAGTAAAAATAAGGGTCTCCTTTGAGGCTATCTTCAGAGTAGCAACCTTGTGAAGGAGGCTAAGCTGAAAGACTGCGACCATCTAACAGTGTTCCATGAATTCTATGAGCAAAGGAACCTCAAACACAGGTCTCTCCAGTCATGGCGAAGGTAATGTAGGAAGTCAGTAGACATGGGTATGAGGTGCCAACTCTTTTGTCCTTGGAAATAGCAAACATGACGTTTCCAACCTTTTTTTTTTTAATGCCGTGGATCATTTTTAAAACGCCCCCAAAGAGCAACTTCTGCCCAGATGAGGAAACTCCCTACTTAAAATCTGCTCAAGCTGCAGAGAATTCTCACTCCAGTGACCTCTAAATCAAACTGATTAAGCTGGCCAAACTATTTGGATTTCAGGGATTTTAATGAGCACAGCCGTCATGTAAAAATGAAAATATGCAGAGGCCAATGGTCTAGATGGGAATGAGCAGTTTTGCAAGATTTTTCACCCAGAGGAGGAGGAGGAGGAGGAGGAGGTGAAGGCTGGGATGGAAGGTTTAAAAAGAGAGCAAAATCAACTCGTTTGCTCAGTTGATTTTAACCGGCTGTGCAAAGAAAAGCTGCCAGCAGGTGATTCCAAATGGACTGGGACAGTCCCCCTCCTGATCCCCAACAGGAGAGGAAAGACATGATAGGGGGAAATGGAAAGATTGTACCCAAAGGGGGAAAAGGTCAGAATCTATTATGCTACTAAAACTCTCGTTCCCAGAACTTTTAACAGAGCAAAACGGTGCATCATAGGGCAAATAAGGTACGTTGAACCAATATACCTCAAATGGGCTAACTAAGGACCCATGACTTCTGTGGAATTGAAATTTGGATGAGAAATGAAATGTCTTCAAGAAAAAAAAAATCCAGTTGCCTTTTGAAATGGCATCTTCAGGACAACCGTGACGTGGATGACTGAGAATCTCTGCAGAAATTTAATTGATGACATAATACAAAATGCCACAACTTATTTTCCGTGCTGGGGTTTGACTGTGCTATACACTTCAACCTGAGCTGTTTTCAAGGCAGAAACATCTCTGAATCGATCCCAACTGTCCCAATAAAGGCAGTGCATTGGAAGCTCTCTCACTGTTGAAGGCACTGAGGAATCTGGTTGTCTGCTTAGCTACAAAATTCTGTGTGCCAAGCAGGGCAAATGCACAGTAAAACTGTGGATGAGATGGAGAAGAAAAGTACCCAGGATTAATTTGTTCTTAAGACATTGTCTAAGGGACGCAGTGGCTCAGTGGGTTAGGACGCTGAGCTTGTCGATCAGAAGGTCGGCAGTTTGGCGGGTCGAATCCCGAGTGCAGCGTAGCAGAGTGAGCGCTTGTTATGCGTCCCAGCTTCTGCCAACCTAGCAGTTCGAAAGCACGTAAAAATGCAAGTAGAAAAATAGGGACCACTACGGTGGGAAGGTAACAGCGCTCCAGTGCGCCTTTGGCGTCCAGTCATGCCGGCCACATGACCATGGAGACGTGTCCTCGGACAAGCGCTGGCTCTTCAGCTTTGAAACGGAGATGAGCACCGGCCCCTAGAGTCAGAAACGACTAGCACACGTGTGCGGGGGAACTTTTACCTTTACCTATGATGAAAAAACTTTTCCCATTTCTTCAGGCTTCCTACCCTCCTTGTCCTCACTGACCAATAGAGGAATTATACATTGACAAATTAAATGTTTGCATGGTGGTTGTTTTTTTTCTTCTTTTTCCCACCCCTTCTCTTATTGACACCTTGTGTGTTGCATCTTTTCAGTTGTAAGTTTGGAGGCTGAGATTTAGGCAGGTAGACCCTGACTTACAATTAGGGCCAGAATTTTCATTGCTAACAAAGTTGGTTGTAAAGCAAGTCATGCTTGATTTTAGGATCCTTTTTGGAATGGTTGTTAAGTGAACCACATGGTCATTAAGTGAATCTGCTTTGCTCGTTGACTTTTCTTGTCAGAAGCTGACTGAGAAGGTTGCAAATGGTGAATACTTGGCCCCAAGATGCTGCAATCATCATAAATGCATATTCAATTGCCAGATGACCAAATTTTGATCCCATGACCCTGGGGATGTATGTTGAAATGGCTATAAGTCTAAGGACCGGTTGTAAGTCACTTTTCCAGTGCTATCATAACTTCAAACGGTCACTAATGGAATGGTTGTAAGTCAAGGACTACCTGTATTCAGCTGATTTTGGTAAGTCACTCTGAGAGACTCTCCCCCCCCCTTTTTAGCACAGATGGGCTCAGCGACTTTTAGCTAAGCAATCGCAGATGCCACAAAAAGCAGGCAAATCCATAAGAAAAATGTATCAGCCTGGTTTATGCCTTGCACTAATGCATAACTTGTTTGATCATGTAATTAAATAAATCACAATTGGCCAGGATTATGTATTCAGCCATGCCCACAATTCAAGATGGCGGAGATGGCATGGTGACATCGTATCTGCCATCTTGCTGGTTTTAGCGCCCTCTGGGGATGCCACTTCACATATGTTAAAATATAAATAATGGTTTAAAAATGGTCAGGGCCTTAGCCTGATGCTGAAGTTCCCTGTGGATTCTAAACCATTTTTATGGCTTGGGGTGGTATTTTTCAACCTTGGCGAGCTGAAGATCAGTGGAGTTCCAACAGGCAGAATTCTCCATCCATCTTCCAGTTGCCAAGATTGAAAAACATTGGCTTAGAGTGATGCATGAACTCAGCCACTGAGATTTATTTAACCAACCTTATCTGAAATATATCTTGGCTTATTTCAACATGTGAATCCTGCCAAGACCTTTTCCCAGGTTAATTTCAACATGAACTTTATCCTTCAAAGTTTGGGTTTTCAATTAGTCTATCCTCTCCTGGCATACTAAACATCTCCTGGACACAATCCCCAGCTATGTTGCCTAGCCAGGATGACAGAGTGGTGGGGTGCCATTTGGAGAAAGCTGAATTTCAACACATCCATCTCAGCAGCTAGGTAATATTCCCATGACTGACTGTCTTTCTTACTTTAATATACAAAATCCAACCATTTGCTAGAAACTGAAACAAAGATGGTCCACGTCAGGGATTAGGTCATGCGTGTTAACTGTACATATTTTCTGCATGGCTGAGCTTCCCCGCTTAATTTGAAAAGCAATGTTGTCTAGGATAGATTGGTAATGACTGGGATACATAGCCAAGATTGGCTCTCTCTCTCTCTCTGGACCTCAACTTTGGCAGCTTTGAGATGTGTGGACTTCAACTCCCAGAATTCCCCAGCCAGCATGAGTGATAGCCTGATATTTGCAAGGTTTGCTGGGATAGTAATTGCAACCAATGACTGGGAAGATGCCAGCATGGGAGCTGAACTGGGAAAAGCTGGAAGCCAAGAGCAATGTCAAAGGGAGGGAAGAAATTAATGCTGGACAAAGAGTAGGTAGATCAAGACTGAAAGAAGAGGGGGTCAAATTATTTTCCAAAGCACCAGAGGGCAGGACAAGAAACAATGGGTGGAAACTAATCAAGGAAAGAAGCAGCCTAAATCTAAGGAGAAATTTCCTGACAGTGAGGACAATCAACCAGTGGAATAGCTTGCCTCCAGAAATCGTGGGCGCGCCATCACTGGAGGTTTTTAAAAAGAGGCTAGATGGTCACTTGACGGTCCCATGGTCATGTGATCACCATTTGCGACCTCCTGCTATTTTTCCCATTGACTACAGTGAAGACTGTATAAAGTAAAGATTGTAAAAAGTAAATCACATGACTGCAGGCCCGGATCGTGTCATACTGTGACGGCCACAACTACGAAGACCTGTCCTGTCCTGTCCCCGCCCCACATCCAACATCATTGTAGCTTCGAATGGTCGCTGAATGAGTGGATGTTAAACAACCTGCCTGAACTGTTGGATTTTAGATATTTTTATTAGAATATACATTTTTGTAATGCTTTCCTGCATTTTGCTCTTGAATTTTCTTTCGTAAAAGGAAGTCCTAACAATTCAACATTTTTATCCTTAGGAACCTCTTTCATATTTGCACCCTTTTTCAGGTTTGTCTTTTATTTTCCCCCCGAGAAAATATGGCCATGGTATCTATATGACAACCCACCATCATCCTTTGCCCTCTTCGGCATGAACCTCATCCTCCCGCTGTCTACAGGAGACAAGCTCTTCTGTAAAGCAGCCTTCTCAAGGACAACTTCAAAAGGACAGCTTTTCAACATTTCATGACTTGAAAAAAGCATGGCTGTTATTCCAACGGATTTCCCACCCCTGCCACCCCTGTGTTGTTTTTTTCTGGACAAAAAGAAGCATGCCAGAAAACCCTGAACCCCACGACCTCACAAGATTCCATTTAAATAATCCGCTGTACTGCTTTGAATGAAATGTCTCTATCTCTCTGATTTTTCAAAATACCATAGCTGGGATGAAGTTTCCTCTCTGCACGGCCCTGGGAACAACTGCCTTCATTGACATTGATGTTCCTCCCAACCCCATTTGTTTAACCGGGGGAATGGTTTGATGGACAGGGCCCAATGCTACAGGCTGAGACGACATCCAGATCCCGTTCTCCTCCTCCTCATCTTCTGGTTCAAAGAAGCAGCTGGATCAGATCGGGTCTGACGGGTCCGTGGTGTCTTGTTTTTCTTGGCGCCAGATATCAGGCCCAGAGATGCAAGGATGGATGAGCTAAAAGTAATAGGTGGACAACGACTGACTTCATTGGATGCAATCGAGTGGCTAAACTGTTGTAGGATTTAAATTAGGATGAGGCGGTGAGGATGGGAGAAAGGAGGAGAAGACATGTTGGTTAGGCAAATGCAAGTGAGACAGAACAGAAGTGTTCTATCAGTTAACAATTGTGCGGGGTTAACAACCCATTATGTGTCTTGAAATAGTCTGAGATCGCCTGAAACTTACTATATAGCTCACAAAAGCTTATGCCTTTTGACAGATCTGTAAGTCTTTGCTACCAGACTCCTGAGAATTTC
This sequence comes from Vipera ursinii, assembly GCF_947247035.1. Lineage (NCBI taxonomy): Eukaryota > Metazoa > Chordata > Lepidosauria > Squamata > Viperidae > Vipera > Vipera ursinii. The sequence goes on from NC_139523.1 coordinate 8,875,918, forward strand.
ATGGACAGTCCAGAAAACAAACTGAGCAATCATTGAAGAAATCAATCCACTCAAGGCAGAAAAGACCAGTCTCAAATTATCCTACTTTGGATATGTAATACGAACAACCAGGTGTCTGGAGAAGGCTCAGTTGCTGGGAATGGTGGAAGGAAAGAGAAGAAGCGGATGACCAGGAGCAAGGTGGATGGATGGACTCAAATACAGCGTGATGGGTACACCATTGGAAGAGCTGAAAGATCAGCTCAGAGACAGATCCTCATGGAGAATATCTATCTTGGTGGTTGCTAGGAGAATAACTTGATGGCATATCAATCAATCATTCTCCTTTTGGCAGTGTATGAATGCAGCCGCTTGACTTGCAAATAATGTGTTGAGTCATGTTGCACGAATAGAGATACCACTCAACTTTGCACTCCCATTTATTTTTAGTATGCACCATCCTTCATGAAAAAACAGCCCCAACAGATTAACCTTGTTGAAATGTGGCCTTTAGCCAAACCAGTGCATGCTGACTCTTTCCTGATGTGTTGTATTTCTTCTTTTGGTGTTGCAAAGGCAGCCCCGAGGGTCTTTCCCAACACTCCTATCTGTAGATGCTGAAATCTGTATTTTCCAGATTGCAAAGCCTCTTCCATCTGCAAAATCTATTCTCCTAGCTAGCAAAGCTATTTTATTTTATTATTATTTATTTTATTATTTACTCCAAAAGCTATTATTTCTTCTTGGTTCAGGATCCAGATTCTACAGATGTTTGTCTGTGTTACATATTAACACTCAACTTGAGTCCCTTGGTTTGGACTAGTACTTGGTAACCTTATTAAGTACAGGCTGGGGATGAATTTGCAGCCTCTCACTTTTATTAATAGAGCCAGTGTCACTTCGCCTATCTGTAGGAACCAGCTACCTCCCAACTATGCCAAACTGCTGTCACGGAAGGCTGTAGCCCATGTCATCCATCAACTGCTTGGTGATAGCTTTTCCTGAATACAGCAAGAACGTGTCATCACCAGGTTCCTGGTCATTCAAAATAGCCCAGCTGTTCTAAATTGAATATAGCTTGGGGTCCTTGATGATGGATGACATATTCGCATTAGGTCACATAACATGTTAAGTCAAAATGCATCTGTTTTTGGTTTTGGCTTGTCCTACTTTGTGAGCTCAGCTGTTCTGCGTTGGAAACCATGGCTTACAGCCGGAATATATAACATATAACAGAACTGTACTTGGGCTGAGTGGCACACTAGAATATGCTCAAATACGTAGTGGGTGGACTCAGCATGAGCCCTGGATTTGGTTTCAGTTGGCTTTCATTTAAGTGTAACAATAGTGGACAATACCTATAACTCGGCGTTGAACTGTTGGGTGCTTGGTAGGTATGCATGTATTTATCATTTGAATGTATATGACTGTCCACTTGACAAATGTCTTTGGGTTGCTAACGAAGAACAAAAAAATATAACTGGATTAAATCAATTGAAACAACAACCCAACTGATCATCACAAAGCAACACCTAAACCAAAACAACTGGAGGGGCTCGCTACACAATGCATCTTATTCCTTGGGGGAGTGGGGGGAGAACAGGTCATTGCCACCTTAAGAAAGGCCAGGCAAGCTGAGCCATTCAAATGTTGGGTGGTGTGATGGTTCCTACAGCAGACACTGTGACAGAAAAGGCTTACTTCTTGGGACACTTCAGATGTCACTGCTTAATGGACGGGTCCTGCATTGTCAGACACAAAGAATCAGGACCATTCATGTAGATTGCAGCATAAACAATTTATTGAAGCCTACATGCAAGAAGCTGGTCAACTAATGGTCAGTAATTAAATTGGCAATAGATAAAGGTCAGTGGAATTCAAGAGGGCTGGACTTGGATCTCTTGTGGCAAAGTAAGGATTCTAAACTGATGATGTGTTTTACTCCCCCCCCCAGCTTCTCCTACCCATGTGCCATTTCTATGAGAACAGAGAAGACGGAGAAACCATGGGAGGCAGACAATCTCCCAAACAACCAGACTAGTGTCTTAAAATGATTTATAGCAGTATGAATGGCACCCCGGTGCTCATTGGAAGCCTTGGAGGGTAGCTCTTACACCTTGTAGAAGATCTGCCTTAGTCGAAAATGTCTACACCCTCCCGGGTGAAATTATGGCCGAACGATTTGTGAAACGAGTGTCAGAGTGTCCAGTTGCCAATTGATATTCATGGATGTGTTCTGCCAGTCTTCTGCCTCAGTGGCTCTCAACTGGCATCACACTTGCTGCACAGAGATGTATCATGAGTTGTTTCTAGTGTGCCATGAGATTTTTTTATCTTATTTAGATAAGATAAGATATAAGATAAGATAAGGTAACCTTTATTGTCATTTTTTTTACTGTGGGCACAACGTCAGACATCAAAAATGAAATTTAGTTGCCCGCTCTCAAAGCGAACACATACATGACACACAGCTAAGCATACTATATATAACATATACATACTATATACAACATATGTATAGACCTACACCCTACACCCCTATCTATACCTACACCCTACACCTACACCCTACACCCCTATCTATACATAACATATGAATATTAAACACTGTCCATCTTGAATACATAACGGAAGGAGGAAGCTTCAGAGTTCACAAAATTTATACTGTATGGAACGAAACTGTGGCTGAATCTGGTTGTTCTGCTTCGGATAATAACAAGGCCTCCTCCCAGAAAGTAACAAGGAAAACAGGTTGTGAAGAGGATGTGTAGCGTCCCAGACAATCTTATGGACCCTGCTCAAGCAAGCAATTTCCTACATCCTTGGTGTATAATTTAATACAAATGGGGTAACTTCCCCTCAGACCATGTCTTACACGTTTAAAAATATGATCAATAATTTCTGGTGTGCTGCAGAACTATTGCTATAGCCAATATCATGCTGTGGATTTAAAAAGGTTGGGAACTATTGTTCTACCTGTTTGCCCCCACATAGTGGTTTTCTCAGGTTTTACTGTACTGAAAATAGATCCGTGTTGTGTCTTCTTTGACTACTCAGTCTTTCGGTTTTCTTAGAATGCTTTGGAGGGATTTTTTTTTGTTTGCGGCCTATAGACATGATGAGGGATTATAAGAAGCCATCAATGGTTTCTGAGAAACTTTTGATGGATGTAAGAGTTACTGTTCGGTGGATTGTGATCCCACAATGGGAATACAGTACAATGCATGGATCAGACTGCCCCGGTGGCCCACTCAGGTATTGCAGACTCCTTGAGAAACAGAACAATGTATTGAACCTACTGCCCCCTGGTGGCTGCATTGGGTATTGCAGGTTTAATTTGGGAAAATATATGTTGAAGCTGTACTGTATATTCTATGACTGTGATGAGGAGTTGATTTGATTTGAGGCTGTAAGTTTTATAGTTCTATGATGGCTCACTGAAGTATTTCAGGCTGATTAGGAAAAATAGGGCAATGTAATACAGTTACGGTAATAGGATTACAGCCCTGCCACTCTCAGCTCATTAAGGCATTCATAGGGTAATATAAGTCCATAAACACTAACTAGCAGTCAGAAGATATGATGAAAACCCCTTACTTATGCAATACATGGACAGACTTAACCATAGTTTTAATGGAGAAACTGTGAGCATCCTAGACCAAGCTAACTCCAAAAATGCTAGAGAATGCTGAGGGAACACCTGCTGCCGGCATCAAGCTCCCTTCGTCCAGTGCGCTCCCACAGGGAGGGTCTTCTCAGGGTGCCACCAGTAAGAGATTGCCGGCGGACGACACCCAGGGATAGGGCCTTCTCAGTGGGGGCGCCTGCCCTTTGGAACCAGCTGCCAGTGGAGCTGAGGACTGCCCCCGACCTCCGTTCATTCCGACGGGACCTGAAGACCTGGCTCTTCAAGCTCTCTGGCCCAGGCTGAGGATTTTAATTTTAGCTTTAATCTTAATTTTAACTGGGGTTTTATTTATGCAGGGACGAATATAACTTTTTAAAATCTGTTTTTAACTTTTGTATCTTTGTTTTTTAATCACCCTGTAAACCGCCCTGAGTCCTTCGGGAAAGGGCGGTATATAAATGTGATAAAATAAATAAATAAAATAAAACTCCTGGAAGCCTGGCATTTAGAAAATTCTAACTGTTCGGAAATTTCTCCTTAGTTCTAGGTTGGTTCTCTCTTTGATTAGTTTCCATGCATTGCTTCTTGTCCTGCCTCCAGCTGCTTTGGGGAAATGGGTTGACCCCTTCTTCTTTCTGGGAGTCCCTTAGATATTGGAAGACCGCTATCATGTCAGCCCTAGTCCTTTCTTTTCTCTAGCCTGGCCATACCCAGCTGTTCTTTATATGTTTTTGTCTCCAGGCTCTTAATCATCTTAGTTTCTTTTCTTTCCACTTTTTCCAAAGACTTTTTTGTAATGTGGTGACCAAAACTGGATGCAGTATTCTAGGTGTGGTCTCACTAAGGTTTTATAAAGTGGTAACTACGATAATACTTCATGTGATCTTGATTCGATGCCTCTGTTTACACAACCAAGGGTTGTATTAGCTTTTTTGGCTGCTGTTGCACACTGCTGGCTGATGTTTAAGTGATTGTGCACGAGAACCCCAAGGTCCCTCTCACAGTTACTGTTTTTGAGCTAGGTTTCGCTTAATCTGTACTTCTACCTTTGGTTTTTCCTGCCTACGTGTAAAATCCTTGCTTTTCTTCACATTAAATTTCATGTTGTTGGCTAGGGCCCATTGTTCAAGTCTGTCAAGATCTTTCTGGATCCTGAGCTCGACTTCTGGGGTGTTGGCTATTCCTGCCAGCTTAGTGTCATCTGCAAATCTGATGAGTTCCCCTTCTATTCCCTCATCTTTTTCATTTCGTTTCATTTGTCTGAAACGGTACAGGGTTTCCTATCTGAGCCGAGTTGGACTAGAAGTTCCTTCCAACTCTGTTATTCGTTATTTTGGTAATGAAATATCTGCAAGGAAACAACCAAGCTCAGAAAGCACCAAAAACTTCATTAAAATATTGTAGATTCAATGGAGAAAAAAAGATAAGTGATGGGTCATTGTTTCAGAGATATTAGTCTGGATGTTTCTCAATGCCTTCAACAATGACAGAGTTTCAGATTCAGGGTGAGATTCAGAGATATATCTGCCTTAAAAGTTGAACTGTATAATGCAGTCAAATATCAGGGGCTGACCAAGTAGACCAGAGGAAATTATTTATGATATCCTGTATTATGTCATAACTTGTTTTATGGTAAGGTTTATGAAATTATCATAAAGCAATTTATAAAATTTGCCCAATTTCAACTCCACGGGATTCATAGATCCCAGATTTTGGATACATTCTGTAAGTTAGCCCATTTGAGGTTCACAAATTATTCCCCTATGATGCGCTCTTTTGCCTAGTTAAAGGTCACAACAGGAGTTTTAGTATTATATAGATAGATTTAACCCAAAGATTTCTGCACTCACCGCTATTTTCTCTTGTTTCTTGTGTACAGCAGTCTGAAATTCTTTCACTGATAGATATCTTTATATGATTTATAGCTGCCATAGATTAATTTAAGGAAAATACATGTGCAAAATACACATTGCTCATGGGGTTTGGATTAGATGACCTCCAAGACCCCTTCCAACTTTATTATTATTATTATAGAGGACAGAGTGAAAATAATCATCTTTGTTGCTCCTCTATGTACTCTTTCTAGAGTCTCAACATCTTTTTTACATTGTGGTGACCAAAACTGGATGCATTATTCCAATTGTGGCCTTACCAAGGCTTTATAAAGTGGTATTAACACTTCACATGATCTTGATTCTATCCCTCTGTTAATGCAGTCTAGAACTGTATTGGCTTTTTTGGCAGCTGCAGCACACTGCTGGCTCCTATTTAAGTGATTGTCCACTAGGACTCTGAGATCCCTCTCACAATTACTACTATTGAGCAAGGTACCACCTATACTTTACCTGTGTATTTGGCTTTTCTTGCCTACATGTAGAACCTTACTTTTTTCACCACTTAATTTCATTTTGTTAGATAACATCCAATGTTCAAATCTGTCAAGGTCCTTCTGTATCTTAATCCTATCTTCTGGACTGTTAGCTATTCCTGCCAGTTTGGTGTCATCTGCAAATATGCTGAGTTCCCCATCTATCCCCTCATCCAAATCATTGATGAAGATGTTGAAGAGCACTGGGCCCAGAAGAGAGCCCTGGGGCACCCCAGTACACACTTCCCTCCATGTAGATGCAGTTCCATTAAGGACCACACGCTGAGTACGGCCTGTCAGCCAGCTATGAATCCATCTGAGCTGCATTTTTCTATCTTATCAAGAAGTTGGTTGTGGTCTACTTTATCAAATGCCTTACTGAATCACCAATAAGGTTTGAATCACCGATAAGGATTGAAAAACTGCCAATAAAAGAGAATATTTGTAGCTCAGATTGAACTGTAAAATACAAAAGTTACACATTTTTTTTTAAAAAAAAAACCAACAACAGGGTAAATCAAGAGTTTCTGTATGGAAATGCATTCTTCAGTCATGGAGCGTTTTCTTTTTTAAAATGTCTCTTGTTTCTTATTGCAACCCTCCCACTTGAAATCAATTACCCTTCTTAAAATAAAAACTTGCCCTAAGAGCAGTTTCCACTATTTGAAGCATTTACTTAACATCTCATGGTTGCCATGGTCCCCTGCTCCTCCTTTGTAAACAGTTGCAGGGAATGCTTTCTGATTGGCTCCTGGAGAGTGTGGTTGCCTGGCAACCTTCTAAAGTGTGCTTAGCAACCTTGCTGATAACAGAGAAAAGCTGCAGGGAGCAGAGGCCAAGTGGAAGAGAGTCGGTGAGTGGAAGGTGCCAAATTAAGGGGAGAAAAGCTTTCCTCTTTCTACCGCAATATCCCAAATCATCTAGAGTTATCGTTCCTTCTCCGGCAGAACATAACTGTAAAACTTTCCATCTTCTAACCCAGGGTTTCTCAACCTTTGCAACTTTAAGATGGGTGGACTTCAACTCCCAGAATTCTCTTGACTGCATGCTGGCTGGGGACTTCTGGGAGGAGTCGCAGTCCACCCGTCTTAAAATTTCCAAGGTTGAGCCTTGCTGTTCTAACCTCCTGTCTGTCTGATTTTATGTTTTTAGATGTTGATATGTATATATTTTTCTAGTTTTGTACGCCGCCTAAACTCTACTGGAGTTGAAGGCCTAGTAAATTAATAACAATAACAGCAGCAGCAGCAGCAGCAACAACAACAACAACAACAACAACAACAATAATACAGAAGTAGAATTTACTTCTGGATTATTTTCATGAGCTCTGTTTGTGGCATCGCTGAAGCTATGAGATTTATATTGCTTTCCCCCCCACCATCCCATTTCTTTTTTAAAGAATAACTTTTATGGAAGAAGGTTTTCAACAGAACTAAAAAAAATTGAATTAAAGAGGAATAAAGAAAAATCATAAGAAAGCGAAAAAGAAATATAGAAAAAAGGAAGGGAAAAGATTCTAAAGAAGTGACTTCTGATCTTCTTAACATCTGTTATAAATAGATTTATATTTTATCTTCTCTCTCTACTACGGTAACATCATAGTTTCCTTCTTTCTTATAAGCTGCCCTTTCTAGTCATCGGATCCATAAATCGCAAGCTCACTTTTCTCTTTTTTTCCCCAGCAAAAAGTCCAACAAGAGGTTTCTAGTCACAAATAAATATAGTTACTGATCTTTCTCAAGTTAATTTTGCCATCTCTGTCACCTTCATCATGCATTCCTCTGTTGTAGACATCTTAAGAGTCTTTCCATTTTCACTCATAGGAATCTTGCAGCAGGGAACATATAAAAAAATAGTATTCTGTGACTCATTTTTAATTGACTGTCCAGTAATCCCAGTAAAAACAACAACAACAACAACAAAACCAGTTTGGCTTTAGTTGAAAGTTGATCTTTAAAATTCTTTGTTATCTTTCTATGTTTTCTGGTTGTTTTAGAAGTCCACTAAGTATGATAAAATGACCCTTTGTGTTTTGTTTTTGCAACGTAAATTTGAACTACCTTTACATTTTCTGGAGAATTTTACTTTTTCTTAGTTTGTGATTTTGCGTCCCTTAAATTCATTTTGTCCTGATTTTGCATGATGTTTTGTCCCAGTGTCAGTAGCTTTTTGCCTGCTTTTCTCCACACACACATAGCTACACACCCACAGACACAGACACACAGAGAGAGACAGAGAGACACAGAGAGAGACTTTTCTTTTGGTTTTGCATACTGCATTCCTGAATTAATGCATGTTTAGACATTCTTTTTTACTAATCTGCTGATCTTTTGATAAGAGAACTGAACTGCAAAATATAGAAAATAAACAGATTTCTCTTCCATTATTCCAACTGAGCATGCCAAATTTGACCTGATGATTAACAACAGCTTTGTCTTGAATATACTGCTTGCCATTAAGCTGATACATTGAAGAATATTGGCACGTCACCAGTTTCCCATCTGTACTTAAATCAGGCAAGTTTCATGTCTGTAAAAACAAGGTTTCATATTTGCCTAATGTGAAATATTTAATAATGCCTTTAATAATGCCTGTCAAGGAACCGGGAAGAAGGAGGAGGAGAAACAGGAGGACAACAAACAGTGATGGGTTTCCTCATTTGCAAGATGGGTTTATTAAACAAACTAAAGCTACAAACCACAATGTAAATAAACCATGGCTTATGCTTTTCTTGTTTTTGTTTTTTTTTGCAGCAGGAAACAGTCATGGCCACTCTGAGTTTGAAGCCAGGCCAGAGGTTCACACTGCCAGACTGGCATACCAATTCTGACCTCCTCTCGACCAATGCTGAGCGCCAACGCTTTGCTTCCCACCAGATCAGGCAAGAAACCCGGATCCTTCGCAATGAAACAAATAACCAGGTGCGCAAATGCTGACTGGGGAATTCTGGGAGTTGAAGTCCACATGTCTTCAACTTGCTAAGGTTGAGAAACAATGCTGTAACTGTTCCAGGGCATCTGTGAAAACGTGCATGAAATGAATATGCTGGCCAAAGTCACTCATTTGTGAGATGGGCAGTATATAAATTGAGAACAGAACAGAGCAGAACAGAACAGAAAATATGGAATGGAATGGAATGGAGGAGTAGACTAGACTAGACTAGACTAGACAAGAATAGAATAGAATAGAATAGAATAGAATAGAATAGAATAGAATAGAATAGAATAATAGAATAGAAGAATAGAATAGAATAGAATAGAAGAATAGAATAGAATAGAATAGAATAGAATAGAATAGAATAGAATAGAATAGAATAGAATAATAGAATAGAATAGAATAATAGAATAGAATAGAATAGAATAGAATAGAATAATAGAATAGAATAGAATAGAATAATAGAATAGAATAGAATAGAATAGAATAGAATAGAATAGAATAGAATAATAGAATAGAATAGAATAATAGAATAGAATAGAATAGAATAAAATAGAATAAAATAGAATAGAATAGAATAGAATAATAGAATAGAATAGAAGAATAGAATAGAATAGAATAGAATAGAATAGAATAGACAAGAATAGAATAGAATAGAATAGAATAGAATAGAATAGAATAGAATAGAATAGAATAGAATAGAAGAATAGAATAGAATAGAATAGAATAGAATAGAATAGAATAATAGAATAGAATAGAAGAATAGAATAGAAGAATAGAATAGAATAGAATAGAATAGAATAGAATAGAATAGAATAGAAGAATAGAATAGAATAGAATAGAATAGAATAGAATAGAATAGAATAGAATAATAGAATAGAATAGAAGAATAGAATAGAAGAATAGAATAGAATAGAATAGAATAGAATAGAATAGAATAGAATAGAATAGAATAGAATAGAATAGAATAGAATAGAATAGAATAATAGAATAGAATAGAATAGAATAATAGAATAGAATAGAATAATAGAATAGAATAGAATAGAATAATAGAATAGAATAGAATAGAATAATAGAATAGAATAGAATAGAATAGAATAGAATAGAATAGAATAGAATAGAATAGAATAGAATAGAATAGAATAGAATAGAATAGAATAGAATAGAATACTTTATTGGCCAAGTGTAAAAAGAATTTGTCTCCGGTGCTGAAGCTCTCAGTGTATATACCACAACAAAGTAATATGATCATAAGATACCAATAGGAGAAGGTAGCAGAAAAGATTAGAAGGATAATAGTAATGCAGCCATACTACATGGGTAAATATCTTTAGACATAATTACTGTGGTAATTAGGTGTTTAGCAGAGTGATGGCATAAGGGGAAAACTATCTTTGTGTCTAGTTGTTTCAGCATGCAATGCTCTATAACAGCATCCTGAGGGGAGGAGTTGAAACATTTTATGTCCAGGATGTGTGTGTGGGGGGTGTCTGTAGATACCTTCTGAGTCCTCTTTCTGATTCATGCACTATACAGGTCTTCAATGGAAGGCAGACTGGTTGCTTGTTTTTTTCTGCAGTCCTAACTATCCATTGAAGTCTGTACCTGTCCTGTTTGGTTGCTGCGCCAAGCCAGGCAGTTATTGAGGTACAAATGACAGACTCAGTAATTCCTCTTGTACAACTGTATCAGCAGATGCTTGGATAGTCTGAACTTTCTGAGTTGACACAGGAAGAACATTTTTTGGTCTGCCTTTTTAATGATGGTTCTAATGTTAGGTGTCCATTTCAAATTCTGGGAGATTATAGAATGTGCATGAATGAATGAATGAATGAATGAATGAATGAATGAATGAATGAATGAATGAATGAATGAATTGAAAATGCAGAAGTGAAGCTGATAATGCTACCAGTAGCAAAACACTGAGATCCTGTCTTGGTGCTTGGAGACCATTAGGGTCTGGAAGGAGAAAAAGAGTTTCATCTCAGCAAGAACATACTCTGATTCTGAAACCAACAGCTTCTGAATGCCCTTGTGCTCCTGTGAACAGACGTGGCTTGCACGCTGGGTTATTTTGGATCTTGTTTGAATACCAGATGGGTGCCATGGTTATGAAAGCCTTTGCACAAGTGTGGCCATTTCTGGAACAGGAAGCTCTGCTGACAATCAGTCTTGTTCTTGTCATCTCATGGTGGATTATGGCAACCCACTTTACATGGGCCTTGAGGGCCATTTAGAAGATGCAATCCAGGTATTTGTGGACGTGTCTAGACCTCTGCTATGGTGCGGCACTAGCTGCCAAATATCTTCTGATAATTTGGCTGGTTGTCATGTTTAAAAGTTGGTTGGCAAGGTCTCCATACCTCCAAGGCCAACCTGTGTTGGGCTGAAGCTGCATCTGTGTTGTAAGATCAAGGAAAGCAGGCTTGCTAAGAACTCTACCGTTAAGGGAGTGTCATCTTCAAGCGTTTTAGTGTTGAGCTAGGACATTTTATCTTTAGAGGGCACCTTCTCTATTTAATACATTTCTTTGGTTATATCCTATCACTTTCTCAAGAACTGAGCTATCTCAGTGATTTGACTTCTTTTTTCCTTCCCCAGACAAAATGGGATGAGCATGACAACCGCACTCGTCTTAATGAGCGTCTTGACATTGTCAATCGATGGAAAGAAACTCTGGATAAGTGCCTCGCCGACATTGACACAGAAATAAATAGCTTGACTCAGGTACGTGATGGACTCATGTCTTCCTCACCCCATCCCATTCTCCAGGAAACTAGTGGCAAATCTCGCATGTTCTGCAGTTCATTCTAAAGACACAACACCAAACCAGATCCTGCATTCCTCCTGAATAGGGAGTGGCCACTTTAAGCTCAGAGCATTTGCACACTTCTGGTAGGCAAGATTTGGGGTGGACTGGAGCTAGCACTAACTTTTTTTTGGAAAGTCTAAGGGCAGCAGCAAGGATGAAGTGGTGCAAAATTGTTGAACATTATTTTGTCTTGAGCTATGTCCGTAATCTAAAACCAATGTTAAATCAGAGAAATGAGAGTATGGTGTTGAAGTGTTTCATGGTCCCTAGTGGTAGGAGATTATACCAACGATGTTGACCTATAATGGCCATAAAGTTGGGTCTCAAGTACCACTGTTGCCCTACTCCTTCTCTAGAACACTTCCCCCCCCTCTAATGCCATGTTTCTTCTCTTCTTTCTCCTTATTAAAACATCTACTGCTGAGTTATAAAACCTTTCAAACAATGCAAATGTTAGCATGACTTTCCTCTTCCAGGAACATACTTATTGCTTGTTTATGGGATATATTTTTAGACCACCAGAATCCCCAGTGCATGAGGAAGTGGAAAAGGGAAGTGAGAAATTCCTCATTGTCCATTGCTTCAGCTCTTCTTTGTGGAGATCTTGGTGCTCTGTGACCTTGCTTGTTTTCTTGCAGAGGTTTCGTTACACCACCAGGTAATTCCATCCATGCACTCAGAGAGCACCAAGGACCCCAGAGTTCAACCTGAGCCACAAATATTCTCTGCTTTTGCAAAGTTTTCTGCTCCAGGATTACTTTGCACAGTGGGCAGAAGGTCTAGATTTTATTTCCCCCCCCCTCACCTCCATTTCCTCTTATCCTGGAGCAAAAAAGTTTAGAAGACCGCAAGACTCTTCCCTAGGTTTGAGGGAGCAGTACAGTTTTTTCCTGCCTGCTCCTCTGTAAACTATCAGTGATAGTGAGATGGATATCAAATCCAATATTTTAAAAACACAGATCAAGATACGCTGCTATGGTGCACAATGCATTTCATTAGAATGTTGCTCCTAATATTGAGATTCGTTGATTCGTTGAATGAATTAATTGGTAAGACCTGCCCATGCATGTAAGCTGAGCCTCAGCAAACAATTTATTTTATTTTATTTTTATTTTAATCCCATTTATATTCCGCCCTTCTCCGAAGACTCAGGGCGGCTTACAATTTAAGCACAAACCAATGTGCTTAGCAATTTCCACAGAATGAGTCTGCTGTCTCCTACTGTTTTTCTCCACCCTTGTTTTGGCTAGTCTCCTGCTTGCTTCTGCTGTTTCTCCTGCTTAATCTATTCTGACCTCCCTCTTCAGATGAAGGAGGCAGCTGAACGTGCCCTCCAAGCTAAAAACCTGCCGTTAGATGTGGCCATTGAAAACCTTACTCTCCGTGAGAGCCGCCGAGCCATTGATGTAGTGAAGGACCATGTGGAGGATGAACTGCACAAGGAAGTGGAAGTGATTGACGCCACCAAGAGAGACCTTCAGCAGAAAGTCAGTGAGGCTTTTGAGCAGCTTTGGTGAGTCCAAAGATTCAAAGGGGCAAGCACAACGTCGTGATGGGGATCTTAAGGTAGGTTCATGGACTGTGTCTCATGAAGACAAAGACTGTCTTTGCTCTAATGCAGTCTTGGTTTATCATTCTCAGTCTCTTGCAGGAGGCCCGGCAGCAGTTAAATTTCGATCACCGAGGGAAGAAGGAAGCCCTGGAGATCGACCAGACCTGTCTTTCACTCAGTGTCAACTCTCCCAATATTTCGTACAAAGTCAACCCTACCCGGTTGCCAATTGGGTAAGATCAAACGCCTAGAAAAGAGAGATGGACCCCATTGCCGGCAATGGCAAAACAGTCCCGATATGTCTCGCGACGTCACATGATGTTGTGAGTTTGACATGCCTGGTCTAGATGATATCATGTAGAGTTGGGAGTTTATTTACTTATTTTGAAACTATTAAAACTCTGATTCCCATAACCTTTAATCAGATGAAATGGTGCGCCCCAGGACAACACTTTTTCTACCAAGGTACGTCAAATGGGCTAACTCAGAGAATACATGAAAGCAGGTTGCCCACAAAAAGTGTGTTAGCCTACTCTTTTCATTTTGATAGGATTTGGACGGGAAACTGCAATGGGACCCAGGTCTGCCCCGTTTCCAGTTCAACAGACTTCCCATACTTTCCCAACTAGTCAAATGTTATATATTTATGTATTTGGATTTATGTGGTCATCCAACTCAAACAATGCAACTTTGGGCAATTTACTCCAAGTGGCATAAATAAAAACAACAATCAACAATCAAATCAATAACAGACGATCTGGCTTATTTTTAACCTATTGTCTACTGAGAGCTTACTCATCTGTATCCAAACAATGAGGAAATAGTTATGTGTTTAAGACTTGCTTTAAGGCCAGCTAAGTCAGAGCTATCTGAGCATTAGAGACATTATTCAAAGTCTGGCACTGCTACTGAAAAGCCACCCCATCTGGGTGCCAGGAGGAGACCCCGTCGCTGTCCACATTATGAGAGGCAGTCACAGAAATAAGCCATGTCCTGTGCCTTGTCAGGGTTTACAGATGCTAACTGATAACTTGAATGGCACTTGGAAGCTGACACAGAGCTAGTGAATCTTGCAAAGAAGTGGCGTTATGTGGCTGGAGTCTAAGTCAACGCATCATGACCAATTCGGCGCAGCCAACTTGCCATGGGATAACTAGCCACAGCCAACTCGCAGTGGGATGACTCCCTGTGGGTCAGTTCAACACTGTATTCATCATTTCATTCAGTTACTTTTAATGCTGATGACTTAAGTTTTCATCGAAATTATTGTAATTCTTGTATTTCTGGATCAATTTTATTTTATTATGATTGGCCATGGTGCCATCAACATTGAAGTAACTTTCGTATTTGTCAAATTGTCCTGCAAAGGGTTTGTCCGCAGCAAGTTGGCCGTGGTGAGAGGTCCCACGGGTAGTTGGCCATGGCGAGTTTTACCCCCTTCCGACATGTTGTGCTGATTTTGCACATGGGCACTCTTTCTTTCACCTATATGTCGAATCTTGGGAAGACTGAGTGAGGGAAAGAGGGTGTCTGTTTGAAAGTGGCATGGATTCGAATTAAATAACCAAACCAATGGAACATGTTTTTGGCTTTTGTAGAACAATCACACCAGAGCAGTGGGACCAGTTCAGTCAATACAACACGGATCGGGCAGAGACAGAAATGAAAGCATCCACAGAGTTGAGAGAGGCCGTCGCTCTCACCATTGCACAGGTCAATTGTTTTGCTTCTGGCTAAATGACAGCAAGCTAATTGTTTCAAAATAATAATAACAACAACAGCAACTAAGCCATATCAGAATACAAAATATAGAACAACAATAAGACCATGTATAGCAAAGTAGAGTAAAAGGCGGAACTAAAAGAAAATACAAATCATATTTTTGTTTCTTCCCCGCTGCAATTTAGCCCAATCAGATCCATACCTGCAGATCTAGTATTGTTTTGTTTAGGTAACATTTGGGTTCTGATTAGACATGAAATACAGGTAGACATCCCACAACTGGGATTAGAATTAGAATTTCCATTGCTAAGCAAAGCACTTGATTTTTACAGCTTTTTTTTGGCCACAGTTGTTAATTGAATCCCTTGGTTGTTAAGTGCATCACTCGATTGTTAAGCAAATCTGGTTTCTCTCATTGAATTTCCTTGCCTGAAGCCAGCCAGGAAGGTCACAAATGGTGCTGCAACCATTGTAAATACATGCTGGTGCCGGTGTGCAAATTTTTGATCACGCTAGAATGCTTGCAAATGTGAGGACCAATTGCAAGTCACTTTTTTCAGTGCTGTTGTAACTTTGAATGGTCAATAAATGAATGATTGTAAGCTGAGGACTATCTGTATGTTGTTTGTATATATGGATTCCCAATTTTTTTTTGTCTAATACAGCAGGGCTTTTCAACCTTTTCACCCGTTGTACCACTTTTAGGATATGGCAACATACAAGTACCACCAGTTGCCTAGCAAGGTGTCAAAAACTTGATGACCGCCCCCCAAAAAGGAAAAAAGTGATGTACAGGTAGTCCTCAACTTACAACAGTTCGCTAACTGACAGTTCAAAGTTACAATGGCACTGAAAAAAGTGCCCCCCAAGCCACAGCCGAGCAAGACACCTGCCTGCCCGCCCAGTGGCGCTCTTCCTCCTGTCCAAGGTTTACACTGTTGTGAGCATTTCTGTTGAGGATTGGCAGCAGGGGGTGGTGTTTGGTTTTTATTCCCCCCCTCCCCATCTGCTGGGTGGTTGCAGCAGGTTTTGGTCACTTCACAGGACTCTGGGACACTGTGACTGTCATAAAAATGAATCAGTTGCCAAGCATCTGAATGTAAATCACAAGACCCTGGGGATGCTGCAACATTCCAGCTGATCAATGCTTTTTCTGGGCTCAGCAGACGTACCGGGATCAGCGCCGAGCTCCAGCTATAGCCTGGCACTGATCCTGGCACTTCCAGTGAGCCCTGACAGCCCTGAAACACCAATCAGCTGGAAAGTGGTGCTGATCCTGGTGCTTCCACTGAGCCCTGACAGCCCTGCAGCTCCACCTGTCTCTCACTTGGGCTTGTGCAGTGCTGCCACCGGTTCAGCTCATTCCCCTCCCCCGCTACCACTTTTCTAGGATGGTCGCGTACCACCTGCCAGGTGCCAATGTACCACAGGTGGTACCCGTACCACTGGTTGAAAAGCCCTGTAATACAGTATTTATCAAGCTTGACTACTTTAAGATGTGTGGAATTCAACTCCCAGAATACTCCAGCCAGCATGAGTTGAAGTTACGCATCTTAAAGTTGCCAAGCTTGAGAAACACCAATCTAACCTGCAATCTAAGATCTATCTCTCTCTCCCCTCCCCTCCCCCCAGTCCGGTTGGCATTCAAATAATATACGGACTATTTCCTCTGTCTCCGAGCTTCAACCACTAAAACTACTGTTACATTAGAAGTTACTATGGAATTATGGCAATGAATCTATGTAATATGCCAGGTAATAGGAGCAGTGTCTAAAATTTAGGATATAGAAAGACCCTTTTCTTTCATTTCATTTCATAGGCAACTTTGTCCCTTAAATGGACAGCATTAAATTATATATTTGGGATTCACCTATAAAAGAAACAGAATAAGAGAGTTATAAGAGGGGCATTAGAGAAACCTGTCTGAAAATTTCAGACAAAATGCTACAGAGATGCATTGTCTTATAGTATACTATTTGGGAATAAGGAGGATTTTGTTTTTAACCTGTTCTTGATGTCTGATTTTGATAATAAATGGATAATAATTGAAACTGAAAGACTTTGGGCCAGTCACTCTTTCTCAGCCTAACCTACCTCACAAGGTTATTGTTGTGGGGGAAAATGTAGGATCTAAATCAAATAAATAATATACATACATGTTATTGTTTGTGTACTTGTTCTATGGCTTGAGAAAGAATCCAGAAAATGACAAATTACATTGTGTGTGTGTGTGTGTGTGTGTGTGTGTGTTTCTTTCTGAATTTCCCCCCATTGTTAAATGGATGTAGCATAATTCTGGCAGTCAATGCTTTAAAAAAAACAACAGTGGTAGGTATAGTGATATGTGCATTCAGGACATATAATGCTTAATTTAGATGTGAAAGCCCGGGTTGAAATTTCAGTATATTGAATGACTTCAGCCAGTTCTTGTCAGCCAAATTTATTTCCCAAAACTGGTATGCCCTTTAAACACTTGAAATTAAATGTATAAACCTGCAAAACGTATTGACTCAAAGAAACAAAGAGACAAGCAAGCATGTCCATCGTGTATGGTAGGAAAAACAAACAAACCTCACAATGGCAGCTGTAATGGTGCAAAATAAGGTCCACCCATTTCTAATGTGTATTACATAAAAATAGGTGGCATTTCAGTTGCATCATTGCGAATTCCATCTTGAATTTCTGACCATGTCCGATGGAGACCCCTGCGGACAAGCGAAATGGCTGTTAGCCCTAGAAGGAGAAGAATCTCACACTTCTTTAATTGCAGTTTCTCTGTCTATTCTTTTGACTTGAGTTTTTCCTTTCTAGACTGACAATGAGTTAGAAGCTCAACGTGTGGCTACCGAATTTGCTTTCCGGAAGAGGATCCATGACCTGGAAAAAGCTCTTGATGAGCTGAGATGGCAAGAAAAGAACGTTAGTCTTCAGCTAGAGTTAGAGTTCATTTCAGGGTTTGCGCGTATAGATTGAATTTGGGTCCAGCTGAGGTTTTCTCCGGCTGGTAACATGGATTAATTTCAGAGAGATGCCCAGGGGACTAAACAGAGTATTGTTAATTCTCAGGACTTCCCATAATGCCTCCTCTCCCTTCTTGTGAGAATAATGCAGGAAAGAGGGAAGTTGAATTTGGGAAACTGATGCCCTTCTGGTCCTTCTTTTCAACATGAAGGGAACAGATTCGTCTTGATTTACGCATTCCCTTCCCCAAAGAACACAGAATTAAAGAATTAACAGGCAGTCCTTGATTTACGACCACAGTTATGACTGAAAGTTGCTAAGTGATACTTTTGTTAAATGAGTCATCACGTGACCGGACCCAATTTTGTGACCATTTTTACCATAGTCAGTAAGCGAATCACGTGGTTTGTTAAGTGAATCGAGTTTTTCTGGCTTGTTGGAAGCCTGGACAATTGCAAATCATGATGGCAAGAAACTGCAAGCATTGTAAATGCGGCCTTGTTGCCCAGTGCTCAGATTGTGATCTTGTAACTGCGGGGATGGTGTGAGGGTGGGTTTTTTTTGAGCAGGGGTTTGCCAAGGCTGTCATAACTTTCGGCCATCATTAAATAAACGGTCGTAAGTCAAGGATTACCTGTACTTGGGTCACCTGAAGATAAGCTAAAGCAGGAGTAGGCAACCTTGGCTCTTTTATGACTTGTGGGCTTCAACTCCCAGAATTCCTGAATCAGCAAGGCTGGCTATGCTGGATATGTCAGAAGGACCTATGTTGGTGGCAACAGGTGTTACCAAGGTGGTAGTCCAAAGCAAGAGATGGGGTCAGAGTGTGCCAAACCAGAGACAACTCCTAGGAAAAGGAAGTTTCAAAGATCTAGTCTTCTGGTTTAGACAGGGTGGGTAACACAGTGGTCCCCAACCTTTCTGGCTTTGTGAACTGGCAGGCGGGGGGGGGGGAGAGGAGATGATTCAGCGTGAACAGCAGGCAAGCGTGCACACACATGCTCGCCCACTGCTTGCACAAGTGAACCTGCATGCACGTGTCCTCGCCCGCCACTTCTGCGGCCCGGTTCTGAATGGGGACTGGGCTGCGGCCTGGGGATTGAGGAGCCCTGGGTTAGCAAGTTATGAGGACTTAAGATTCAAAACATTGTGCAAATATAAAAAAGGGTTAATTCAGTGATCTCTTTGGTAAGTAGAGGTCTCAGTGTGAACATGAATTTTTTTTAAAAAAATCATCAAATGAATGAAATAATAAAATTATAAACAAGAACTCAAAAGCGGCTGAGCAAAGCTAAATTAATTCTTGTGGACTTTTGTTCCTTGCTCAGTTGCTCCCCTGCCAACATCATCATAACTTCCATGTCTCTCCTCGTTTGATATCACTCATCGCTAGCTAAAAAATAAAAGTGATATAAAGAACTTCCCCAGTGGCTTCACATAGTAACTTTGAGTAGTGCGGCTTATCCTTGCATTGACTGCTTTTACTGACAGAACATCAGAAGATACTCCACATTTCCTTCTTAAAAATGGGCATCCTCCAGAAGTGTGAACATCAACTCCCAGAATTCCCCAGCCACCGCAGCCATTGCTGAGAATTCTGGGACTTGAAGTCTATGCCTATGGAAGACACTAATGAAGAAGATTGCCTTAGGAAGAGCTTCACACTGCTTGTGTTTATATATGTAGCATTAGTTTCTCCTGAGGTCTGCCCCAAATCTTTCTTGGTCTAGGAGCTTCTGTGTGCAAAATTCATCCTGGAATGAGCTTTAACCCCATTCCTATGCCTGCCTTTTACATGGAGTTGGCATTATTTTTGAATCCCCAGGAAAAATACTAAGGAATTGGTCAGCCAGGCTTTCTACGTTTTCTGCCTGGTGTTTCTGAAAACAAACCATAATTGTATCCCTTCCAGACATTGGAAGAAATTGCTGAAATGGAGGAGGACATTAGACGTCTGGAGGAAGATCTCCAAAGGAAAATAGCCAGTCTGAAATTGGTTCACACTCGCCTGGAGACTCGGACTTACCGTCCCAATATGGAGCTTTGCCGTGACCAGGTACAGAATGTTTTTATAAGGCTAGAAGGGAACGGTGGGGATCAGAAATAACAGTTGCACTGAGTCTCTGCTTATGTATAAAGTCAGGACGACATTTCCACGAAAGAGATGTAGATACCGATAGAAGAGACTATTTGTAGCTCAGGGTTGAACTGTGGGGTCTTTGGTGTTCTCTGAGCTTGGTGGTTTTCCTGATGTGCCCTTGGTGGTTTTCTTGATATGCACTGATGATGTTACCTAGTTTGGTAATGAAACGTCTGCAATAAAACAACCCGGCTCAGAGAGCACCAAGGACTTCACAGAGATGTAGATGCCATATATTTCACAGGGCTTTTGTGGAGTACTCTAGTTTGGGTGAATCCTAGCATCCACTTAATTTAGATGCAAGAAGACTGAGGGTGACTGTTGTCTGTACAGGTAATCCTCACTTAACAATCGGTTGTTTTACAACAAGTTACAACAGCCATGGAACAGGTACTTTGTGGCCCATGAAGCAACCTTGGCCATTGTAAGTGTTCACGCTGTCCCACCCATCGTGGCTATGTGACTGCATGTCAGGTGGGTTAGCTTTCCAACTGGTCATGGTGTTCTGTGGTCACATGACCATGTTTTGCAATTGGCATTTTTGCCTGTTTCCGGGGAAAAAACATCCATTCAAATAAATAAGTTTGCTTGACGACAGCTATGCTCACTTAATGACTGCCACGAAAAAGACTTACGACTGCAGTTTAGGGTGAAGAAGGCAGAACATAATTCTTTATAGCAGAGGTGGCAACATGGAAAGAATGGTACTTTTCTGATCAGTCTGGCCTATTTTCTGAATCCTGAATTGCTTGATTACTTTCTCCTTAACTCTAGGCTCAACATGGATTAACAGATGAACTTCATCAACTAGAAGGCACAATAGCTGCATTAAAGCAAAAACTGGCACAATCACAGTAAGTTGTAGAGTGTGTTTTAGTTCTAGTTCCACTTTAGGCACAAAGCCAGCTGGGTGACCTTGGGCCAGTCACTCTCTCTCATCCCGAGAAAGGAGGCAATGGCGAGCCACTTCTGAAATCTTGCCAAAATATTTGCAAGGACTTGTCTAGGCCAGGGGTCCCTAACCTATGGGCCACGTGCCCCATGAGTGGCTGGCCGGTGTGTGCATGAGCACAGCCCCACTCACGCGAGCATTGCAGATGTTCACAGCCCCATTTGTGCAAACAATGGGTGTTTGGGTACGTGCATCCATTTTCCTCCCCCCAAACCATCCCTTCTTTTCCTCCCTCCCCCGCTCTGAGCCACCAATCCCGAAAGGTTGGGGAACTCTAGTCTAAACAGTCATGAGGAATAAAAAAATGACTCAAAGGAACCAAATAAATACATAAATCCTGTGGATACACCCATTCACGCATAAGCCAAACTTTGAATTTTTAACCAAAATACCGTGAAAAATGCCCCACCTGCAGATAAGCCAATGGTGAAAATTAAAACATATGAAAATGTTGAGGATCGTATTATCTGTCGGTGGTGCATTTTTAACGGTATTTTGGTTAAAAGTCAAGTGTCAGCTTATCCATGCATGGGCTTATCCACAAGTCCATATGGTAAGTATGATTAACTTGATGAGTTTTAAGACATTTGCATGTGTTAAAATGCAACACGCTTTAAAAACACACACAAGCCCTATTGTTTACATAGTTGTAAATTCAATTTTAGGGCCATAATAAGAAGATTGTATAAGGTCTGGGAGAATGATTGAAACATCAGCCGAACTGGAGTCATGACAGATCTATAATGGTATCAATTCAAAGCCAATTAAATAATGCTTTGGCTTTAACTTCCACACAGGGGGGGACTTAATTTTGGGATTTGGCTTATGACATGCTATAATTTATACCACATCTGATTTTTTCTTTGTCTCGTTTTTGTAATGTAGTAGGATAAAGGTATGTAAGCTGTGGTTCTGTTTTTGCTCAGGACTGCCAATGCTTTCCTGGGAGCTTGATCTACACTGTAATTATTTGTGTGCTTAATAAATTTATGTTGTGTCTTCAAAGTGATTTGGTGGTTTAGAGGATTCAGGTTTTAACCAGAGGGCCAAAGCTCCACAAGGGGAAGTGAGGAGGCTAAAGGCCGCAAAGCAGACTAGATTATATAAAATAAGTCAGTGAGATTGGGGGATTTGGATTTTATTTCCACTTCATTTTTCAACTGTGATATAGTTAAGGATATTAGTGCAGATTTTGTGCATTTCCTTCTGAGCATGGCAGGAAGTTGTGTGTAGGTGTAACCATCTCCTTTTCATTTTTTGCAGGGATGCTTTGGATGCCCTCTATAAGCACCTGTACCGCATCCAGACAGATATTTCCTACAAGATGAACTCTCTGGTGCTAGATAACAAGTGTATGGATGGCAGGCGAAAGCTGATGGTTCCGGCTGAGAAATTTGTGCCAGAAGTTGACACTTTCAACCGCACAACCAACCGTACTCTCTCACCTCTCAAAAGCCGGCAACTGGAGCTGGCCTAGGATAACTAAGAACACCGTAGGCCTTTCCAGGACTGACCTCCAGCCAAGCCAGGCTACTGTCTGCCTTGGATTAGAATGGCTCAAGTCATCTTCTCCTTGCCCCTTCCCAGAGTTGTGTATTTGTTCTTTATTTGATTCTCACAGCTTTGAAATATTGCTTAAAAATAGATGACTAATTAAAAAGGCTGCCCTTGGCTAGAGGTGTTTCATGAGTGGTTTTTCATGCTACTTGAGATTTCTGACAAGCTTGCTTCAACTTGTGCAAGGCTAGCCATTTCATTAGTGCCAGGTGCTGGGGGAAAAATCTGTAAGAGGGAACTCCTGAATTTCCATCCCATTTAAGAGTTTTCTCTCCCTTCGAAAGATGAGGTTAATTTTGTCTATTTAAGTAGGATACTGAAGTATTTCAGTCTCCAAATTTTGTGATGGGTTTGTTTGCAAGAAAGCTCCAGTGCACATGGACAATTCCCCAGCAATCCCAGGGACCTGGCTGGAAACAGGAAATAAATTAATTCATATAAATCTATGACTGGAAAGTGAGGAAGGAAACAATTTACAAGGTAAGGATAACACGGGAGTTTGATTGACGAGAGTTGTGCAAACAGAAGACTGAACTTCCTATCCTGGTGATCGACGCAGCTTGGATCCTCTTGTGAAAACAGTCCAGAAAGACCTCGTGAAGCTCAAAACACTGGAAAATACAGGTAGTCCTCAACTTACGACCAAAATTGAGCCCAAAATTTATGTTGCTAAGTGAGTCTTGTCCCATTTCACGACTTTTCTTGCCACAGTTGTTAAGTGAATCATTGCAGTTGTTAATTAAAACCTTGTTGTTAAGTGAATCTGGCTTCCCCCATGGACTTGACTTGTCAGAAGATGCCAAAAGGTGTTCACGTGATCTGCCACTGTCAAAAACATGAACCAATTGCCAAGCATCCAAATTTGGGTCACCTGACCGCAGGGATGATGCAATGGTCATAAGTGTGAAAACTGGTCCCTTTTTTTTTCACTGACGTTATAACTTCGAACGGTCACTCGGTGAACGGCTGTAAGTCGAGGTCTACCTGTCATAATGCGAACCAGTGCAGGTTCGCATCCCACCAGGCTCAAGGTTGACTCAGCCTTCCATCCTTCCGAGGTAGGTAAAATGAGGACTCAGATTGTTGGGGGCAATTAAGCTGACTTTGTAATAATGCCGCTTGGGGTTTGTGTGAAAGCCCTAACAAGCAGGCATATACATAGAATGAAGGCTACTGCTAAGCTTGTAAGCCGCCCTGAGTCTTCGGAGAAGGGCGGGATATAAATGGAATTAAAAAATATATATAAAAAATAATAATTTCCAGGCCAATGAAGGAGAACATGAGGACAAAAAAGGAGGACGCGTCTTCTCATTCCCGCTTTCCCTGCCCGCACACCTGGGCACATCTGGAGACTGGCAGGGCAGGCAAAGCGCCGGCAAGGAGAATAGGGAGAAGGGGCGGGGCTTCGCGGGGCTTACCTGGCGGAAGAGGCGCAAGAAAGGAGGCGGGGCCGAGCAGAGGCCCCGCCCCCTCCCGCAAGATGGCGGCGAAGGTCTCTCTTCTGAGGCGGAGCCGCTGCCGGGGCTGCCTGCTCGGGGCTCTGCTGGGCGACTGCCTGGGCGGCGGCTTCGAGGCGCGAGAGTCGGTCGGCGCGGCCGAGCTGCTCCGCTTCGTGCGTGCCCTGCGGCCGCTGCCATCGCCGCCCCGGGGAGGCTCAGCCGCGGAGCCGGGCGAGGAGAGCAACGGCGGCGGCGGAAAGTCGGAAGGCGGGCGGGTTTCGAGTGAGCGGAACGGGACGGCCTGGGGATCCAGTGGGTGGCTGCCTCGGGGTCTGGCCTAGATCCCTGGCGGGAGACATTCCCCCCCTCTCCCGCCCCGGGGTGTCTCGAGGATCCCCTTCCCCAGTTCGGGCTCTCTGCTTGGATCACTCCCTTCGCCGCCTTTTACTTGATTATTTATTTTACTTTTCCACTGTGTTTTTCTCATGTTCTTATTGCATTTCCTTATTTCGGTTTTTTTTATATTTTAATGAATAACTTTATTATAATAATTTTATTATTTAATATCTGTTTCTTTTTGCTATTTATTGTTCTGCTTATTAGGTCTAAAACGCTTGATTGCTGCTTTAATTCTGGTTCCCTTCGCAGGGTGGGAGGGGGAACGAGACCTTTCCAGATGTAAAAGGTTCAAGGCTGCTTTTCCTGGCTTCTGGGCTGTTCTTGTCATTATGGGGAACTAAGAAGGGTAAAAGTGCGGTTAAATTTGTGACATTGCATCATCAAATAGGGCAGGAATTACTTCCTAAGCTATGCAAACAGGAACAATTGCTGTGATTTCTGCCTTGCCAAATCAGTGTTTTGTAAATGCTCGTGTGAGATTTAAAAACCCAAAATTTGATACTCACAACTCAAAGACAAGTCTGGTTAACAAAAACAAAGATTTATTGAAAAGAAATTGAAAATAATAAAGAAAATAATAAAGAAAGAAACCGTTTGCAAACATGGCCTCTTAGACCCTTCCCAAGTTGGATTGGGTTCAAAGCAAGCATTTATACTTTCTTTTCTCAATACATGCCCCCCCCAAGAAACTTAAGTTAGTCTTTGAAGTCATTTACATTTCTAAAAGATCTTCTTTGAACCTTTACTTCCAAAAGACTTATTGTAACAACTTCCTTACATTCGTCACTACACTATCTTGTTTTACTCACCTTCTTGAGGTGAGTATCCTTTTTAACATTTCAAAAGAACTTTGTTGATTACCATGTGTGAATTCTCTGTCTAAGCAGGAAATAGATGGCCCCCACATCTTAGTGTTACATTTGATACAATTCATTGGTGTTACATTTGGTACCATTTATAAAAGAATAACCTTTATTTATTTTCCTTTACTTGCCTAAATCAGTAATAACTGCATGTACAGTTATTGTGACTAAAGTTACAATATTCATGTCAGTTTGCCAAATTTATGTTTATTAAACAAATTGGTGGATTCATCAGTGCGACTACCCCTTTATCGACAAGGAGAAAGTATTACACCACTATTATGAGTGATACTACCATTATGTTATTTACCATAATCACAATCTGTTTGAAAATTAGGCTGCAGTTAATATTAGTGCAGTATTGCCAGATTGCATTTAATAAAAATGTTTCCTAAACATCAACCAAACTTCTAAAAGTATTATTTTATTTAAATTATTAAATTTTCAAAAATGGTAATTAAAATAATTATTTAATATTATAATTCAAATATTAAAATTATATACTTTTAAAATATAATTAAAAACATGACATAATAAAAGTTCATTAGATTTTATTAAATTTCTGGTGTTGAATATGACAAAGTTGTAGCCTGAGAAGGATGAATCACTTCGTGACCACAATGCTAGAAATAATTTGCCCTCATTTCATTTTGTTCAGCTTTTCTTTCTGTGATTCACTTTTAGCAGTTGAGCTAAAAAGAAAAATAATGGCAACATTCCTGTTTACTTTTAAGGTGAAGTAAGGAATAAACACTGAGTTTATGGACTCCAGACTACTTTTCAAGATCCTCAGTTTTGGATAAACATTGTTTTGATCCAAAGCCTTTGAATCTTCATATTAAATTCAAGAATATTTTTTTTGAGTGTCCAGACATACAGAGGCATAGCAATGGAATTTCATATTTACCCATGCCTCTGTATCATTTTCTTACAACCAATTGCTTTGCAATCATTCAAAGTTATGGCAGATCTTCCTGGGATATATCTGCAACCTGGATTAGAAGTTCCAATGACTTCCCCTCACACAGTCGTGTGACTGCATTTCAGGCACTACGCACCTGGGTTGCATTTATGACCATTTGCAGCATCCCACAGTCACATGACCACATTTTACAAAGATTTTGCTGAAACCCAGCATTTACTTACTATTTTCAACAAAACTGGGCCATAGCAAACCATGGGATTGTTTTAACAATTGTGGTGTTCATTTAACAACCACCATAAAATTGGGTCAGCCACATAACCAACATGCTGTCATGTTGAGCCACTGAGTGTCTGCAAAGGGCTATTGTGATCAAGAAGAATAAAATTGCTGATTTGTTTTCTTTGAAAACAAAATAAAAGTGAGTTGCATACATAGATTTGACTCTCTGTGTATAATATATATTGCTTTTATTGTTTGTTTCCCAGAAATCCTCTGTTACAGTGATGACACAGCCTTGGCCCACTCGCTAGTTAGGTCACTATTGGCCACGAAAGATTTTGATGAAGTGGATATGGCAAAGAGGTAAGGAATGTGGCTCTTTCTAGACAGAGGAAATACTATTGGACTAGGTAGAGGTATGAATTTGATGTGCAATGCGGACTTATTCAACTTTTAATATAAATGAGATTTGCCTTTGAGAGGTTTGCTTGGTATGGTGGAGAAAGTGAAACAGGCCTCTCTATTCTCAAGGAATAAGCAGTATCGCATTCCCAGATCTCCTTTGGTGTTGGCAGAGAACAGAGGAGCATCCCAGATACTCTGGGTGTCTTGCATTCTCTTTGGCTTTAGCCCCTCCTGTTGCTGTGCCTGTATTTTAGAGTCCAGGTGAAAAGTAATGTTGGAACAGCTGTAAAATACTCATGAGTAGGCTGATATGGATCTATTCTCGCACAATACACTAAAACACGAACTGTCAAGTGCCCAGGAAATCAGAAGTACCAGGCAATTCAAATGAGTGTAAAGATTTATTGCAAGCTTGTGCTGTCTACAAGAATCTGAATTACTAATGGTCAAAGTAAATAAGAGTCAAAGGAATTCAAGGTGGGCTGCACTTAGATCTCAAAGGGACTCATGACTGATGATGCGCTTGACCCCTTCCTCAGGCTCAGCCTGTTCATCTCCTACACAAACAAGCCAGCGGTCAGACCTGCCTCAACTTGGGCTTCTAAGTAAAAAAAATGATCTTTAATTCCATTGGTTGAGAAAGGTGTAGTTTGCTAGAAGTCAAGTAAATTACAGTAGTGCAAAGACAGAACTGAGAGTTCGCGCCAGAATTTTCCCATTTAACTTTTCTCCCTTGTTCCCTTCCCATTGTTTTATCTCTCATTGTCCAATCAAGCTTGAGAGAGATGTTTGGGAAACAGTCACTCTACGTGTTGCCATTCTTCTCCCAGGGAAACGACCCGGAAGACTTCCTTGGTCTTGAAAGAGAAGGGTTCTCACAGTTCAGTTTCATTTCCCCCCAGGATCTGGCCCTCCCTTCCAGCTTTCCCCCAAGATTCATGGCAGACTGGCAGTGAGGTGGCAGTTCTGACAACTGCCTTTTGACTTTATTTATTTATGAATGTTGTATGCCGCCCATCTTCCCTCCAAGCCTTGTGTGTTACGCAAATCCAAGCGATTGGGCTAAACCAGGGGTAGGCAATCTCGGCTCTTTTATCACTCATGGACTTCAACTCCCAGAATTCCTGAGCCAGCTTGGCTGGCTCAGGAATTCTGGGAGTTGAAGTCCATGAGTGATAAAAGAGCCGAGATTGCCTACCCCTGGGCTAAAGCATCAAAATCTTAGAAATAATAACAGAGCTGTGAGTTAGTGTGATCAGTTTCATATCCCCATACATGGATTAAAGGAATCCTTAAATGCTTCATCTATATCCCTTAATTAAGCAGTCTTCTCCTCTTGTTAGCGTCTTTCCAAGCAGACAGAATATAAATGGATTATTTTGTAACAAAAGTCTTCTCCTGGCAGGTTTGCTGAAGAATATGACAAGGATCCTGACCGATCCTATGGAGGCGGTGTGGTGACGGTATTCAAGAAACTGCTTAGTCCTAAATGCAGGGATGTGTTTGAGCCAGCAAGGCAGCAGTTTAACGGGAAAGGTTCCTATGGGAATGGTGGTGCCATGAGAGTGGCAGGCATTTCATTAGCTTACTCTGATGTTCAAGATGTAAAGAAGGTGAGTTAATTGTTTTAGACGCCACACCAACTACTTACGTAGCATTTTACATACTGCAATCCTGTTTGATGTAACAAGCTAGGAGTATATGGCCCAGTGGTGGAGTTTCGATTTCAAGTTGTCTCTCAATTTGTATCATCATATTAGCTAGTTTGGGAACCACATGTAAGGGACAGTCCAGGAATTAATAAAGGAGAATATTTCTAACTCGGGGTTGACATGAAGGGCCTTGGTGGAGCAGTGGGCTAATGCCTCCTTAAGTAACACCAGCTGCCTGCAATTATTGCAGGTTCGCATCCCACCAGGCTCAAGGTTGACTCAGCCTTCCATCCTTCCGAGGTAGGTAAAATGAGGACCCAGATTGTTGGGGGCAATAAGCTGACTTTGTAATAATGCCGCTGGGGGGGGCGAAAGCCCTAATAAGCAGGCATATACATAGAATGAAGGCTACTGCTAAGCACATTGATTTGTGCTTTAAATTGTAAGCCGCCCTGAGTCTTCGGAGAAGGGCGGAATATAAATGGGATTAAAATAAAAAAAAATAAAATAAAAAGGGGTGCTTGGTGCTCTCTGAGATAGCTTGTTTTCTCGCAGATATTTCATTACCCAAACTAGGTAATATCAGTGCTAGTAGGGAATGCAGTTTGTTGTCAGTTTATATTTAAGTGGCTTGCCTGTCAGTGTTGGTGAGGGTGGTCTTAAGAGATTCTTTGGTTGGCTGTTTGTCCAGGAATTCTTCTCTTGTTGTTGTTCCTGTTTCTCCTACTACCGTCATGGATGGTCTGTCAATGTTTTTGGAAAACAATGCCTTTGTAGCTACTATTAGGTTTGCTTGAGGTGGAAACTCTCAAGGAATGCAGTCTTGTGAAGGGTATGTCAATGATCCTTTCCTTACAAATACTCTCAGAGAAGGAAATAACATTGCAACATTTGACATTAGGGAGCAGTTTTAGAACAGACTACAGATTTTCTTTTCCAGAAGAGCCACAAAATTAACCGTTAAGGAATGCTGTGGAAATCATAATCATAATCATAACAGTAAAGTTGGAAGGGACCTTGGAGGTCATCTCGTCCTCCAAATCATCAGTGTGTGGAGTTACAAAGGGGATTTAGACACATTTATGGAGGTAGGTGGTCATCCAAGATGTTTAAAATATTTAAGACATATTTTAGAAGTTTCTAGATTAAATGCACAGTGCACTTTTCCTTAAACACACATTCTGCATATGTTTAGGAGACCATCTGAGAATCAGCAAGCTAAACATACGTGTCAGATGTACATGCCCAATCATGTAGAAACTCTTCAGATCTCCTTACGTACCCGTAGTCTGTTCAGAGCACTTTTGTTCAGATAAGAAAATAGAGCTATTTTTTTGTCAATTCGTCTCTATATGCCTTCCATGAATAGATTTCGTCCTTTATTTTTGGTTGAATTAATTTTCATCAGATATCACGGCCTTTCAAGTTAGGATGACTAGCATTTTCATTCTGGAATGAAAATGTGTTTGTTTGTTTGTAACTCATTTTCCCTGTAAGGTCATGCCGATAAGTATAAAACATATCTCCTTAATGAGGCCTGTCCACTAACCTTTGATTAATATTTTACTGCCTTGGGTAGTTAGCTTATACTTGCTATATGTGGGGAAAAAAATCATAGAAATTATGTTAGAACCAGTGAAGCTGAATAGGAGAAATTTAGAAAGCAGTGGCCACATGATATGATAGCAGCCATCTCAAGGGGGATTAGACATACGCAGAAAGGATGCATCTTCACTCAGTTATTAGTCTATTTTCAGAGGAATGGCGCCAGTTGGAGTAACAGTGGGAGAAGCACCTTTTGTGTTCTGCCAGTGGGTTTTCCTTGTTCATTGGGTTAGTCGACATTAAATACAGCATGTCCCATTTATTTATTTATTTATTTGTTTTATATACCGCCCTTCTCCCGGAGGACTCAGGGCGGTGTACAGAGCAATAAAGTAAGATAGGCACAAAAACTTTGGACCAGTATATGCTTCTCTAATAGTTCTGTTACTGCTTTCTTTTTTTCTTTTTTCTTTTAAAAAAATCCCCACTGTGAGGAATCTCTTTATAAATTTATTTAAAACATTTAAAGACTAAAATAAATTGCTGTATAAAAATAAAAAAAATGATAAAAGAGGGTAACGGGTGGGAAATAAAAATATCAGTAAATAAATAGTAAAAATTGTAAATAGTGCCATTTAAAATTTATGGCAATGATTAAAATATTAATTGAATATATAAAACTATATTATCTTGAGTGAAAATTATAAATCACTGTGAAAATCTAAATCTAAATCAAGCAGTCCTCAACTTACGACCACAATTAAACCCAAAATTTCTGTTGCTAAGTGAGTTAAGTGACTTAGGACCATTTCTTACACTTACAACTGTTGCAGCATCCCCGTGTTCACGTGATCAAAATTCAGACGCTTGGTGACTGACTCGTACTTACGACGGTTGCAGTGTCCTGTCATAAGTGTGATCCCCTTTTGCGACCTTCCGACAAGCAAAGTCAGTGGGGAAGCCAGATTCCCTTAAGAACCGTGTTAGTAACTTAACAACTGCAATGATTCACTTAACAACTGTGGCAAGAAAGGTCGTGAAATGGGGCAAAATTCACTTAGCAAATGTCTCGCTTAACAACAGAAATTTGGGACTCAATTGAGGTCGTAGGTCGAGGACTACCTTTACTAAGATAGTAAAGGAAGCCTTCTCTCCACTAATTTTAAGTTTTCCTATTTTTCTAAAACAGTTGTTTTCTCTCGCTCCAGTTTGCTAAACTGAGTGCTGAGCTGACCCACGCAAACTCCTTGGGTTACAACGGAGCCATCTTGCAAGCCTTGGCAGTCCATTTTGCTCTGCGTGGGGAGTCAAATCGGTACAAGTTTTTGGATCAGCTGATAGGCCAAATGGAAGAGGTGGAAGCTGATGAAAAGTCTGTGGCTGATGCACGAATGTAAGAACAGTAGTATCAACATTATAACCCAAAGGGGCGGCGGCCAGAAATATTTCACCTCTGTGTCTTGTCATCAGGCTGGGGTACGAGGATCGTCCCTTTTCGAAGCGTTTGAAGAAGATCAAAGAGTTTTTGGAACAGGGTACTGTGTCCAGGTCAGACGTGCTACTAGAATTGGGTAAGTGCATTCCTAAATACACAGAGCAGTGAGATTGTTACAAGAAATAACACGGTCTTCAGTTTTGCAAGAAGAAAGGCTGTAGCGTGTTTAATAGAAAATAACTTAGATGTGACATCCTTAAGTATCGATGGTGGACTAATGAACAAAGCCTTAATTTCTGCTTGGTATATACCAGGGGTAGGCAACCTCGGCTCTTTTATGACTCATGGACTTCAACTCCCAGAATTCCTGAGCCAGCATAGCTGGATCAGGATTTCTGGGAGTTGAAGTCCATGAGTCATAAAAGAGCCGAGGTTGCCTACCCCTGGTATATACCATGATTGCTGCAACATTTATATGCCTGTGAGAAAGAGGAGTTAGGATGAAATTTAACAGGCCTAAAGTTTGAAATACTTGCAGCCTTACACCGTGATTTGGCCTAACAAGATGTTGCAATAGTTGCAAGGAAAAGGCGTTAAAAGATTTAAGTAAGTTTCTTATTTATTAAATTTATATGCCGCCCATCTCTGGGAGGCTTCTTGTGATTAGGGACAGAGGTTCTGCATTTAGAGAAGGTTTATCTCCAGTTATTAGATGTTTGGAACCAGTAATAACATTTATGTAATGTTGGACAGCCAACATTTGATCTAAAGAGCCTGCAGGGGTTAGAATGCAGTATTACAGGCTAACTGCTCACTGCCAGGAGTTCGATCCTGACCTGCTCAAGGTTGATTCAGCCTTCCATCCTTCCAAGGTCAGTAAAATGAGGACCCAGTTTGTTGGGGGCAATGTGCTGACTTTGTAAACTGCTTAGAGAGGGCTGTAAAGCACTATGAAGTGGTATATAAGCGCTCTTGCTCTTGCTAGTGATTTAAGGTACCAGACTGGGAGTCTGTGAGTTCTAGTTCCGCCTTGGGCCAGTTGGGTGACCTTGGGCCAGTCCCCCTCTCTCAGAATGAGACAATGATAAACCACTTATGCTAAAGTTTGCTGAGGAAAAACTGCCGGGACTTGTCCAAGCAATCTCGGAGAATCAGACATGATTGAATGGAAGAAGAAAAAAAAAAGCATAGTATACTTGTAGACTTCTCCAAAGTTTTGGCTGTGTTGATTTGACCTTGTTGTAGATGTTTTTAATGGACCCCATTCTTACTGTGGGTTTTTTTCCTTACCCCTCCTGTGAAGGTGGAAGCTGGTACTTTTACCCAGTACAAACAGTTGTGCAGCTCTTGCTACACAAGAGCACAGAGGGCCAAGTCCAAACGTCGTTTTAAGTCCTCGACATAAAAAAACCAGTTCGAAATTTTAACAGCACTGGAAAAAGTGATTTATGACCATTTTTCACACTTGCAAACGTTGCGGCGTCCTCATGGTGATAATGATTAAAATTCGGATGCTTGGCAACTGACACATACGACGGTTGCCTTGTCCCAGGGTCACGTGATCCCGTCTTGTGATCTTGTGACAAGCAAAGTCAACAGGGAAGCCAGATTCCCTTAACAGTCACGTTGCTGATTTCACAACCGCAGTGATTCACTTAGGAATCGTGGCAAGGGAGGTCATAAAATGGGGCAAAGCTCACTTAACAACTGTCTCGCTTAGCAACTGAAATGTTGGGCTCAGTTGTGGTCGTAAGGTCGAGGACTACCTGTACTTCCATTCCTTGGAGGACTTGTTTCCAGGTCATTCCTTGGAAGGTGAACAAGGCTCAGTGAGCATTGGTACGTATACAACAGGGGTCTTCAAACGTGGCCCTTTTATGACTCGTGGACTTCAACTCCCAGAATTCCTCAGTCAGCCACGCCTGGCTGAGGAATTTTGGGAGTTGAAGTCCACGAGTCATAAAAGGGCCACGTTTGAAGACACCCCCCCCCCCCAGATACACAATATTTGTTTTTAGGTGGTCTGGTTTACTTTGCATTCACTTCAGGCAGAAAAGTAGGCCTGCTCTCTGCTCTCTAAAAGTAATTGAATCTTTTGATTCCACGCAGGCAATGGCATTGCAGCCCTGCATTCTGTCCCCACGGCAATCTACTCTTTCCTGCGCTGCATGGAATCTCACCCAGATGTCCCCGATAGCTACAACTGTCTGCAACGGACCATCATGTACTGCATCTTACTGGGCGGGGACACAGACACGATTGCAACCATGGCGGGAGCTATGGCGGGAGCGTTTTATGGGGAAGAGCAGGTGCCCCAAAGTTGGAAAGAGAGCTGTGAAGCCTATGAGGAGGCAGAGAAGCTGGCTGACGGCTTGTGTGAACTCTACCACCAGCCAGCTTGAGCCGTCAATGAAGATTTGGCATCCGGTAATCGGGTCTGCATTTTTGCATTGTGTTCCTAAGGATATGAATCGTGTCCACAATAGTAAAATCTCTCTTTCCCCACAAAGAATGGCCAGGCCGTTGTGAATGGCTCCCTGCCAAAGGTTTCTGCTGAAGCTGCATGTTGAAAAGCGCCACTTCTGTTCAGCTGCATAGTCACTGTTGACCCATCCTTTTCTCCTGGCTGTTTTGTTTCCTAATTTTGAAAGTTTTGTAATTACATCTTAGTTAGAATCTAAATTCTCTTTAGTTCGTCATGCCGGGGGGGGGGGTTCTCTGTGCAGCAGATGAGCTTCCTGAGAGTTTGCCAAGCAGATGCTCACCCCGGAAG
The DNA here is from genome assembly GCF_947247035.1 of Vipera ursinii. Taxonomy (NCBI): domain Eukaryota; kingdom Metazoa; phylum Chordata; class Lepidosauria; order Squamata; family Viperidae; genus Vipera; species Vipera ursinii. The sequence goes on from NC_139523.1 coordinate 8,910,178, forward strand.
AATTGAGATGGGACAAAGTTTGGACAAAGTCAAAGGACAAAAATGTAAGTTTGCAATTTAACCCAACTTATTAGATTGAGAATCAAGTCGAGCTGCACAAGCTGCATCTATGGACAATTGGAACATGTGTCTTTGATTACCAGAAATGTATTAAACATAATGCTGGCATTAATAAATTGCATGGCTTTTTTAACAACTAAGGTGGTTCCATGTGTCTCTATTGATCTCATGAGTAGAGTAAGCAACTACAAGTTGAGCCAGGGTATTTTGTAACACTACTTCCTGCCCAGTCAGTCCACCTCTGATAGTACCAGGTGTATAGGATGGTGTTGTTAATAGTGATATTAATCCCATCACTGCAAACACGAATAGCTACCCAGAGTCACTTCACTAGTAAAATGAGTGGCATATACATTTAATAAATAAATAGATACTAAGGCATTTACTGTAGTATAAAGCAAAGTGCATTGGATGCCAGAAAAGGCACACTGGGTTGATCAGGTACACACCTTCCACTACACAGGTGGATTTGGAGATTCCTAGAGTGCTAGATTTGTTAGGACATAGCTGCTGTTAATCAAGCTTAAGCATTTGGCAGCTGAAAAGTGAAAGTCTCATTAGCAATCAGTCCTACTTGAGGTTAATATCACGCAGGGCAATCAAATTAATAAGCAGTTAAGAAACTATGGGGAATTTAACAAACCTAATTGAGGCTAATGGCACACAAGGCAATCAAATTAACAGCTAATGGTCTATGGGGAGTTTAGCAGAGCCATTTCAATTAGGGAAAGGTGAAGGATTCAAGGGAAGGAGTTGAGAAGTGATTTATTTTACCCAGTCTTTAAGTTATAGAAGGAGGAAAAAAAGGATAAAAACTCAATTGCCACAAAGCAAGCAAGTCTTATTGCTGCAGTTGAAAAGACAGACATGTGCACAGTTTGCCATTCATACATAGATGCATGCTAAATTGGACCATTGATACAGAAGCACTTTTGAAAATAACTTCTGGACTGAAGATGGAAAAAGGAAAGTAAATCAACCCACTCCTTACTAACACTGATGAAGTTACCTAGCTGAGTATTGAAACGTCTGCAAGAAAACAGCCCAGCTCAGAGAGCACCAAGCACAGCCCCAAATTTACCTTTGCTTTGCAGCTGTGGAGTCCCTAAGCACAATTTTGGTTCTCACAGATCGGGGTTGGATCCTCCAACTGTCGTAGGGAAGAAGGATGGGGGAATCCTCTCAATGGAACAAAGCCACAAAGCTTGTGGCTTTCCTGGGCTTCCTGAAGGTGGGGATCTAGATCACTTCAAAGATCAACATCGGTGTGTGGCTTATCTCTCTGATTCTGGACTTATCAGATGAAATGGGCTGCTTTGAGGAATAGCTGCAACTAAGGCAATGTCAGATAGGAAATCTCAGCCCGAGACAGGGTCGGAATGTGAGCAAGTGTTACCAGACTGGACCCTCTCCATTTTTGTTTAGGATAAAGGCAGGGAGGGGACAGGCATCTTCAGAGTTGCAGGATTCTGTTACTGTAACCCTATAATGAAAGCTGCTTTGGTGTAGTAATTAAGGCCCTGGACTAGGAACTAGGAGACTGTGAGTTCTAGTCCCATCTTGAGCACAATCCAACTGGGTGACCTTGGGCCAGTCCCTCTCAGCCCTCGGAAAGGAGCAATGGCACTCCAGTTCCCCTTAATTTCTCCTATTGAGGCAGAGAGAGATTCAAAGTGATGTTTTTCATTTCATTAAAAAAAAAACCTCCTTTCACAGAAGATTTCAGGCCAAAAGTATTGTTAGTCCATGTAGACCCACGGCGGGCAAAAAAAAAAAAAAGGTGGTCAAGAGAATCATAAAGAGATTTTTAAAAAATTGGGACAAGCCAGGCCAGTTGTCTAGATTTGGCTTCCTCCTGGCCTGAACAAATTAATTGCCAAAAGATTGACTGCCCTGAAATTGTTTTTCACTCTTTGCTTTGATTAACCAAAAGAATCCCAAGGACTAGCCCAAGCGTGCAATCAAATCTGGCCTTTAACTAGAGAGATAATTGCATGACTGTTGGCTTGGAAGCCATCTGCTTTTTTCTTTCTTTCACAATGTATGGGCCTAAAGGTGGGTTGCTCTGTAGGCAAGTTGCCAAGATAGGTACCTATGTTTGCAGTTGATTACTGGAAATACAAATCTCTGTAAAATAAGATTTATTGAAGTTGGATCAATACAGTCAATTACTTTAATTTCGGTTCAGAAGTGAAGGCCAGTTTTCTGATCACAAAACAAGAGTGCATTTCAAAACAGATTTACTATGAACAGTGCATGTAACATAAGTATTTACAAAACTAAAAAAAAAACCTCTATATAGTAGAAACAAAGATACTAGCACAATTTTTTTTTTTCGTTTAAGGACATCTCAATGGTATATGAAGATGCAGGTTGTAAGGACGTTCCAGGCCTGCCTTTTCGGCTGATTGAAACTCATTTCCCACAAGTTCTCCCAAATGGGAAAACCCAATCTTTTCTGACAAAAAGATTAGATGCTGTATATGTCAACAAAGATAAACTAAGGATGGTTTGCTAATTAGCCTCCCCAGCCCACGCTTCATCGTCCTGCATGTGATGGCTGCTTTCTTTCTTTTTTTGTTACGTTTATAATGCATACATACAGAAAGGTCGTGCTTCGTATGAGAAAAGAATAACCAGGTTGTAAAACTTCGGAAACCTTTTCCCTATGTTTTTGAATTTGGAGAAAATGTTGTCTACTGACTTTGCTCTGGGTCCTGTCGGCACACAAATGACAAATACAGGTAGTCCTTGACTTAGCAACCATTCATTTAGTGACCATTCGAAGTTACAATGGCACAGGAAAAAAGTGACTTATGACCATCTTTCGCATTTACGACCGTTGCAGCGTCCCTAATGGTCACGTGATCAACATTTGAATGCTTGAATGCAACTGGCATGTATTTGTGACAGTTGCCACGTCCCGGGGTCACGTGATCGGTTTTTGCAACCTCCTGACAAGCAACGTCAATAGGGAAGCAACATTCACTTAACAACTGCATTGTTTCACTTAACAACTGTGGCACGGAAGGTCGCAAGAGGGGGCAAAAATCCCTTAACAACTGTCTTAGCCTCAGAAAACTTTGGGCTCATTTGCGGTCATAAGTCAAGGACTACCTGTATACATAGGAAAATAGATTTTATGTGCAGTAGAGCTATGCTATAAATAAATGATATTCCGGGCACCTAGAGAGAGCAAAAACCTGGATTTATGCGATTCTCTTCTGCTCTTGGAATACTTCATTGTTTTCCACTTCATATTTTGCTAAACGGTGACGTATTGTCTTTGAGCGAACGGGGGTTAGGAGTAGGACCGAAAGGCTGTTCTCCACAGGAAAATACACTTAAAACAAGAAGTCTAAAATTCAGCCTTTAAAAAAAACAAGCCTCTAAAATTGGCCTCTGAATATTAGGCACGGAGAAAATGTGTCCCTTCAATTTTAGCCTGAGGGAAACCAAGGTGAAAATAAAGACGTTGCAAGTACTAGAGTGTGCTATTAGTACTACTGTCAACTTCAGGAATTTAGAAAACAACCAGATGGAATTAGAATCATTAGCCTGTTCTTCTGTTGTACCTAACCAGACAAATCAGTTCAAGGTTGCTTTTTTTAAAAAAAGGATTAAAGAAAAAAAAAGACAGTTGGTAGAATATTTTAAATAGCAGATAACCCAAATATTTTTATCCCCCAGCATTTTTCTTTTGCTGCTGTTTTTACAGTCCAAGGTGTGTTTTTCACTCTTGTCAACCTAGAATGTTTGTCAACAAATTCAGCCTTGATTGCAATTGTTGCAGTTGAGTTGTTCAAATGTATATGTTTATAATAAATTTGAAAAACATACTAAGCTGTTCTGGCCATTTCTGGATCTGTAAAAAAAAATAGTGAATCAAATCCAGCTATATTCTCCATAATTTATGCAGAAAGGAATCCTTAGCGTATTTTTCATATGCTACTATTGCTTCCGATGACAAAACCCTCTTTTTTGTATTTAAAGGGTACAGATGGTTACTTTAAAAAAAAACACTGCAAAAACCCCAAGGCTAAACTTCGCACCTTTTTAAAAAGGATATTGCACTACTCAAAATATCTTTTAAAACAGCTAATATTAAGAAAATATTACTTAGCACCACTGTGGAAATTACACTGAAGGGAAACCAAGAATTTGACTTTAAAACAAAGATATCATATATTTTAGGGAGTTTGCTACGGCCACCTTCGTCAACAATCTGCCCATTGTACAACTACTGCCTTACATCTGACGGGCGTTTGCCCGGTTTATTTTACCCATGGGCTATTAAAACGCATGATTTAAGGAGTCCTACTTTTTCCCAGTTGATTTTAGAAGTCTCTGTATGGCTTTGAAATAAGAGTTCCTTTGGCGTCCCTTTTCCCATAATAAACATCGAACGGGATGCTTTAAAGATACACAGAGCCTTGTGTAAAAGATGCTTAAAGCAAAGCATTTCACAATTTCATAATTCACCCTTCTGGGTCTTCGTTATGCCTCAGGCGACGACGGAAATCACATTTTAAAAGAGCTAAACAACAGAAGACGGTGCCTTTAAGCTGATTAAAAAAAAAGAAAATAAAATAAATCCCACAATGCTAAAGGTGACTGTTGTTGGCACAGCTTTCCCAACCCCTTCTGACTTTCAAGGGCCCCAAAGACATGATGGGCAGCATCTGTGGGCTTGCCATGCCATGCCGTCGTAAGGATAAATCAGATTCCGAATCCCCAGACGGTCCAGCAGCAACGGTTCTCTCTCCCGGATGCTCTCCTTGGCTGGGTCAAGGTGATCGTGGCTCGCACCATCCTTCCCAGTGACTTTCCTATTTTTTTAAAACATTTTTTTCCCAAAAAAGACAAGTTTATGACTCAAGGGGAGAAAGGAGCTACTCCCAAACGGCCGTTATGTGGGACAGAGAAGGAATCCGGAAAAAGAAGAATGGATGTATTCGGTGGAGTACAGACCGTTGGCTTGGTCTGATGGCATCTGGATCCAGACTTGGTCGTTTTCTTTGAGTTCGAGCACGGCGCTGCCCGACGCTTGGTCTAAATAGCCTTTTTTGTACTCGTCGTAAGTATAGGTGGCCGGCACGTTGTTTTTGTAAAGGGCCACCCAGACGTTGGTTCCTTTCACGTGGACGTGATAGGCAAAGTAATAGATGCCAGAAATGGGGCAAGTGAAGATGCCCGTTACTGGGTTATAGCCATTCTGCCCGTTGTACAAAGTCCTGTCGAATTTTACGGGCATTCCTGAGGCTGGGAAGGGTGAACTCAGGATGGCGGTGAAAGCCGGCAACATCTGAGCAGAGAGTTCCCCTCGCCCAAACTGGGGTTTCCCGGACTTGCCGTTCCCCAGCACTGCTCCCTCAACGTTTCCATCGGGCAAGTGGTGGCCCTGATAATCTCTGGCAGGGGAGACTCCTGGGGCCCCGGGGGGCCCTGGGGGCCCTGGGAGCCCAGTGATTCCAGGGTTGCCAGGAACCCCCGGAGGGCCAGCAGGACCTATCATGCCTGGCTCTCCAACTCTGCTGATTCCAGGGGCCCCTGGGGGGCCAGGCTCACCTTTCAAGCCTGTCAAACCTTGGGGCCCCATGGGACCAGAGGGGCCTTGTAAACCTGGTATTCCTGAAGGGCCTCTGAGGCCTGGTTGGCCCGGGATCCCAGAGTCTCCCTTTATCCCATGGGGCCCAGAAGGGCCTGGGGTCCCGGGAAGCCCCATGAAGCCAGCTTCCCCCTTGGGGCCTATTGGGCCAGGCATCCCTGTGGCCCCAGGGAGCCCTCTCTCCCCAGGAATGCCTGGCTTGCCCATAAAACCATTGGGCCCCTGGTCTCCTCGCAGGCCTGGGGGTCCTATAGGCCCACTTGGCCCTACTTCACCTTTTGCACCTGGGAGCCCATGCTTGCCTGGCAAACCCATGATGCCCTGAGGGCCAGGGCCCCCAACCAGGCCAGGGGGCCCCATCTCCCCTGGCTCTCCATCCATCCCAGGCTCCCCCTTGTCACCAATTATTCCTGCCACTCCTGGTTGCCCACGGTCCCCCTTTAAGCCCGGGAGCCCTGGTTTCCCATACCCTGTAGGGCCAGGCAGCCCGGGAAGGCCACGTAGGCCGGGTTCGCCCTTTGGGCCCAAAGGGCCTGGCAAACCTGGCATGCCAGCTACGCCGGGCAGTCCAGTGCCATCCACACCTGGAGGGCCACGAGGGCCCATAAGCCCAGGTTGTCCACTCAGCCCTGGTTCACCCGGAAGCCCCAAGTCCCCTTTGCTTCCCGGAGCCCCAGGCAACCCATCCAGGCCAGGTTTTCCAAGGCCGGGAGGCCCCGGGGGCCCTGCAGGGCCAGGTAGTCCCTCATTCCCTCGGGGGCCCGTCAGTCCGGGCTTCCCCATGCCATTCTCGCCCTTTGCTCCACGCTCGCCTCGCAGGCCGGGTTCTCCTTTGGGCCCAGGTTCTCCCCGGAATCCAGGGAGCCCCGGGTTCCCGCTTGGGCCTGGTTTTCCATTCACAGAGAGTCCAGCAGGCCCAGGCAATCCCGGTGGCCCTGGCCAACCTCGGGGACCTTGCTCTCCTCGCAGGCCAGTCTCCCCTGCCGGCCCTGGCATCCCTTTCATGCCAGCCTTGCCCGGAAGTCCCGGAAGTCCCGGTTTCCCGATGCCAGAAAAGCCAGGGGGCCCAGCAGGCCCAGGTTGCCCATGAAGTCCTGGTTTGCCGGTGCCCGGTTTGCCTGGATAGCCTGGCGGGCCAGGTGGTCCTCTCGGGCCCGGCTTTCCTGGTGGTCCAGGTTCCCCCTTGAGGTCCATTGGCAGCAGTGGAGGCATATCTGTGAAGAGATGAAAGACAGTCACTTAGGGCAGGCTGAGCATTTTGGAAGAAGTCAAGGCAAGCTTTGGCCTGCAGAGAGAGGCGGTCCTCAACTCTCTTCTTGACCCAGGAGGGCCCTTTGCTGCAAGTCTTGAGAGAATTTGCTGCCAAAGCAAAACTTTCTGGAGCAAGACGATTCTTCAAAAAGTTCTGAGGTCGTGGAAAATATTTAGAACCATTTTGAGCTCAAAACAGTGGCTTCAAGTGTGAAACGGGTCACAGGGACCTTATTTTATTGGAAGGTCCAACAAGAAGAAAACATATGTAGTTCAAGATTGATCAGTTGGGTTCTTGATAGTCTCTGAACTCAGTTGTTTGATTGGTTTTGACCTAACCCAGTAATGAAACATTGGCAAGAAAATAACCAAGCTCAGAACATCAAAGACTCAACATATTGGAATTTTTCTGACACTGTTCTGATCTCAAAACATCTGGGCTTTAAGCTGAGAATAATCTTTTGAGTTTGAAATGTTTTACATACATAACTCTGAATTTGACGTATCTATAGACTTGAATCTCTCTCAGACAGTTTGAAGGCTTAGCAAGATTTCTACATGGTGACATGACAACTCAAGACTCAACTCCCAAATGTCAACATTATTGGTTTCTCCCATCTGTAAATGACAACATTCAGGAGTGTCACAAATTAGCTGTAGAAATCAAAGTCCCTTAAAAACAACAAGAATTAGCATGCCGGACGGACAATGGTGTACAGAGGGGAATATTTTGTGTTTCTGTTCAGTAGTGCAAAATTGAAACTCATTTCCTGTAATGGCTTCTGTTTAAGAAACCTTTTAAAGAAAAAAATCGCAGAGGAATCTGAAGTTTCATTTTTTCTAGGGAGAAAGGCAGGCTAAGCACAATAATAATAGTAACCATAATAATTTTATTTTTCCTTTTCCTTTGCCTCTGTATTCCTCTTAATCATAATGTTTCATTATAATGAATATATTATATCTTATGCTACAACTTCATAATGTTTTCAAAGGTTTGGCCCAGGCTAATTTTTAATCCTTCAACTAATATAAAACCACTTCAGTAAATCAAATGCCAACAGAAGGAGAGACTGGTGGAATTAAGTCCATCCAAGTTGGCATATGGAAGAGCTAAGAAAACTTTTAAAAATATTTTTATGTAGGAAAAAGTCCCAAATGATCACTAAAATGATTTTTGTTGTTAGTGGAAATTTTGAGTTGAAACACTTTGCCCCATCTATGGCTCTAGTGAGGATCACATCAATATCCCCCCTAAAAAATCTTGGTCCATTTAAGTTCTTCCACTATAATAACACAGCCAAAACATGTAAGCTTAAGCAAGATTTTTCTCTCTCTCTCTCATTTTGTGTTTGGAAAAACGCCTTCCCAAAGGAAATGATTTCAATATGTTCCTATGCTTTTTTGATATTTTAGAAAAGAATTCGCTCTCAAGATCATCCCAGCAGGGTGACGTGAGTGTGAAGGAGAAAAACACGTTAAATTTCAGAAGACCCCCATCTTCTGAAAAAGAATGGTGGACTTGCAAGGGCCGCATCCCAGAGTTATTGGCCAACTCTTGCCAAAGAAAGAAAGAGAGAGAGAGAGAGAGAGAGAGAGAGAGAGAGAGAGAGAGAGAGAGAGAGAGAGGGAGAGAGAGAACAGGAGCAAAATCTGAATTTAGAATCTTCTAAATGCACAGGTGCATTTCTGTGATTCAGACTTGGTATCCTTCAAACGTGTCGGGTTCTGCTAGATTCAGTAGCCCTCATCCAGACAACCTTAGTTTGAGGAAATATGAGGAGGCAATATTAAGCTAGTTTCCTTTGTATCATCCTCATCTTTGGAGAGCCGTTCATGTCAAAGAGCAAAGTATCAATGCTTCAGATTAAAAACCCAGTCGCTTTAGAGGTTAATCCTCAAACGTACGACCACAACTGAACCCAACATTTTCGTTGTTCGGTGGGTTTTGCCCCATTTTAATGACTGATCTTGCCACAGCCGTTAAGTGAATCACTGCAGCTTTTAAGTTAGTAACCTGGTTGTTACGTGAATCTGGCTTCTCCGTTGACTTTGCTTGTCAGAAGGTTGCAAAAGGGGATCACATGACCCCGGGACGCCTCATCCTTCATAAATATGAGCCAGTTGCTAAGCATCTGAATTCTGATCATGTGAACATGAGGATGCTGCAATACTTCCAAGTGTGAAAATTGGTCATAAATCACTTTTTTTTGAACGGTCACTAAATGAATTGTTGTAAGTCAAGGACAACCTATACGCTGCAGGGATCCAGCCTTTTTAAAATCCTTACTGAGGGTTAAGCCTACCTACATGATCACAGGGTGTTCCTTTGAAAAGAACCCACCTTCCTTGATTTTATTACCACAGTAGCTGAGGGGAATTACTCTAAAACAGCATGGCTGAACCCTGGCACCTTGAAAAAGTGTGTACTTTGACTCCCAGAATTCCTTGCTGGCTGGGGAATTCTGGGCATCAAAGTCCGCACATCTTCAAGTTGTCAAGGCTGAGAAACACTGTTCTCGATTAAACGATTCCCCGTTGATTTGAAACAACCCTTTGCAAGGCCATAGGGCAGGGGTCTTCAAACTTGGCCCTTTTATGACTTGCGGACTTCAACTCCCAGAATTCCTCACTCACTAACCCCTGCCCTAGGTTTTTTCTTTTAAATGCCGGGCATTTGGCAAAAATTAAAGAGACCCAAACAGCTTAAAAACTGCCTTCTTTGCTCTTTTTCTTGACAGCCTTTCCAAAGCAGGCAATTCCAAATGCTTTGGTGCTCTAGTGCAGCGTTTCCCAACCTTAGGAACTTGAAGATGCGTGGACTTCAACTCCCAGAATTCCCCAGCCAGCTGGCTGGGGAATTCTGGGAGTTGAAGTCCACGCATCTTCAAGTTCCTAAGGTTGGGAAACGCTGCTCTAGTGAGTTGGGGAGAGGTTGTTAAATAAAGCCAAAATAAAGTTGATTGGATTGAATTTGCTGGGATTCAGCCCCGGAATTAAAAGGCTTTATAGCCTTCTGAGATTGGAAGTTGACCATTGTCAAGCCACTTCTACAATTTTGCTAACAAAACTGCAGGGACCTGTCCAGGCAGTAGCCAAGAGTCAACCCTGATTCAAAGGCATTAAAAAAGAAAAGAAAAGAAAGAACCATAGCATTTGAATGCTGATCCCATCAGCCTACGGACAAGAAACGGTGAGTTCTAGTCCTGCCATAGGCATGAAAGCTACTTGGGTAAGTTTGGCCCAATCACCAGGCGACTGGGAGTTCTAGTCCTGCCTTAACCATGAAGCCTGGCTGAATGACCTTGGGCCAGTCATTTTCTTTGCTTAGCAAGGAGGCAAGAAAATTATTATATGCTCAAAAATGGAAAGGTTCTAGCACTATCCACAAGATAGGAAGGTGATGGAACTGGCAGACAATGCTAAATTGACTTGCTTGATTAGAGAAAAGATTTTATTTATAGCTGGGGAGCCATTCATGTCAAAGAGCAAAGTATCAATGCTTCAAATTTTTTTAAAAAATATGAAAAGTTATGAAATTAATTATGGCTTGATTAGTTAAGAAAAAGGTTAATACGAAGACTTTTTTTTAAAGCACATAATAAAAGGGAATTTTATATTTGTACTTATATTTGCTGTAAAGAAAATCGGAAGTGACTTCTTTTTTAATTTCTTTTCCTTCTTTCTTGTTTGCACTTTAGGCTTTTTCTTTGTTTTTCCCCCCTTTCTTTTCTTTACTTATATTCCTTCTTGTTAGCTTTTGTTTCCTTTTTTTAAACTTTAATTAAAAATATATATATATATTGAAAACTAGTCTATTTCCACAGCATCCACCAGGTGGCAGTGTTACTCCAAGACAAAGACTGTGTTGCTCTTTTCAAAATCTCTGAAGTAGCAGAAACTACTTTCCACCTTCCATCCCAAATAACATCCTTTATTTTATTGTATGAGAAGTGACCATCCATGTTTCTCCTGGCCAAAATGGACATATATATGACATAGTAGAGATTTTTTTTTATTAGACATTTTAAGAAAAAAAGCAACAGGAATAAAAAGAGAAGCAAAAAGAATAAGAGAGTAAAATACAAATGAAGTTATGAATATATTTCATCATTTTAAAAGATTGTGAATCCCTATTAAGCTTTGAACTAAGAATCGCCAAATGAATGAGAATTAAATCCTTGGACATTTAGGAGCATAGGAAAGTCCTCAACTTATGACCAGTTGCTTAGCAGCCATTTGAAGTGATAATAAATCTCCCCACAGGGACTTATGACCCAGATTCAAAGTTCTGATGGCTGGCTCCTGGCCATGTGACTATGTGTTGGATGCTTGATCAGCTTGCATTTATGCCTCTTTCTAGTGTCCCACAATCACATAAGCATGTTCTATTATGATTTTACACACACACACACACACACACACACACACACACACACACACACACAAAACAGGCATTTTCTTCTAGTTTTCGGTAAAACCACCCCATAGAAGGCCATTAGTTCACTTAATTTATTTATTTATTTATTTATTATTGGGATTTATATGCCGCCCTATCTCCCGAAGGACTCAGGGCGGCTAACGTTCACTTAATGACCCCTGCTGCAAAAAAAGATTGTAAACTTGGGTAGGTGATCCATTTTACAACCATCACCAGTTAACGACTCTGATGGCCAGGCTTGCTTATGGTGATAATTTGGGGACTACCTGGCACTCTCTTTTTTGCCTTGCAGGAAAAATGCAATTTGTCTACCAGCTTCCTCCAGCTTTTCCCATCCTGGCCCCAGCTGGCCCCCTGTCAACCTAGCAGTTCAAAAGCATGCAGATGCAAGTAGATAAATGGGTACCACTTCAGTGGGAAGGTAACAGTGCTCCATGATGACATGTTGGCCACGCGACCACGGAAATGTCTTTAGACAACGCTGGCTCAACAGCCTTGAAACGGAGATAAGCACTGCCCCCTACAGTTGGCAACGAATAGCTGAGTAAAATCCGCAGAGAGTCTTTTTACTTCCTAGTCTTTAAATTCCACCAGACACTGTGGAGGCAGAGGAATCCCAAAACTCTAAAGAAAAGTAGCAATGAGTAGGATTCAGCAGAAAGTAAAGGTGTAAAGGTGTTTCCCCTGTCCAGTCATGCTCATCTCTGTTTTTTAGCCGAAGGAGCCAGCGTTGTCCGAAGACCCTTTCCATGGTCATGTGGCTTGTATGAATGTACTCCAAGGTACATGGAACACTGTTACCTTCCCACCGAAGTGGTACCTATTTATCTACTCACAATTGCATGATTTTGAACTGCTAGGTGGGCAGGAACTGGAGTGAGTAACAGAAGCTCACACCATTGGGCGGTGTTTGGGTCTCAAACTGGGCTGTCAGCTTTCCAGTTGACAAGCTCAGTGTCTTTAACCACTGAGCCATTGTGCCTCTACGATCAGCAGAAAGTAACAACGTCTAATTCTCAGAGAGAGACTCAGAATTTTTCCCTCTGTTGCCACTGGCAGGATAAGCACCAGCCAGGGGTGTTCTGCTTTTCAGTGAGGAAAAACCTACTGGAAAAAATAAACACCCTGGCATGGATAGATCCTTGAATCGCAGGCCAGCATCAGCCATTTTTTTTTCCTTCTTAATCCTGCAGCACCGGAGTTTGTGTTGCCTTGTGATCTCCTTGGACAAGGATCAGATAAGAACTATGCCAGAACTGGTTCATTGGAGCTTGTCTTGTGTAAAGGAGAAATGGTCTCCTTTTGTTATGTTTAAACTTTGATTTTCCTTTATTTTGTTTACGTTGGGCTATTGGGACCTGCTCAGGCCTTTTAAATGGGATTTTGTTACAGCTAAGAGTTGAGATGCGGAATGCGGAGTTTTATGTGTGTTAAGTAATGTTAACCTTTTAGGGCTCTGTTGGGATGTTTTATTGATAATCGGGTGGGAGATGACATGACTTATTTGATTTGATTTGCCTATTGTTCAAGAGACGGATTATGGGATGAAAAGTTTTATATTTCTTAATGAAGATGAGGAGCAGTGGTCAAGCAATTGTTTCCAGGTAATCCACAACTTACAACCCTTCATTTAGCAACTGCTCAAAGTTACAAGGACACTGAAAAAAGTGACTGTCCTCGCATTTATGGTTGTCACAGCATCCCCATGTTCATTATGATCAAAATTTGGACACTGGGCAACCAGCATGTGTTTATGATAGTTGCAGCATCCCAGGATCATATGAATGCTATTTGTAACCTTCCCAGCCAGCTTCTGGAAGAAAAGTCAGCGCAGGAAGCCCAATTCATTTAATGACGCCCTGATTTATTTAACAGCTGCAGCAATTTGCTTAACAAGAGTGGCCAAAAGGACCATAAAATTGGCCACGACTCACTTAATGATGCCCAATTTTATGATCCCTTTTGACACTATTGTTAAGCAAATCACTGCAGCTGTTTAGTAAATCACGGCGTCATTCAATGAGTTGGGCTTCCTCACTGATTCAGTTAATAACCACCTTGCTTAACAATGGAAATTCTGGACTCAGTTGGGGTTGTAAGTTGAGGACCACCTGAACACTTGCCATGATGGTGGGAAGTCAGTCTCATGGGAGGGAAGGTTGTGTGCTTGGGTATGTGTGCATGTGTGTGTAGCTGTATAAAAAAATCTTTCTGTGCTGAGACATTGTTAAGTGAGGTTTGTCCCATTTTGTGACCTTTCTTACCCCAGTTGTTAAGTGAATCACTGCAGCTGTTAAGTTAATAACACAGTTGTTAAGTGAACCTGGCTTCCCCATTGACTTTGCTTGTCAGAAGGTTGTGCTGTGGGCTGACTGAAAGGCTTTGCGGGAGCCTGGCCGGCGAGAGGGGAGTGGAAAGCTCGGACAGCTGCCGCCGGTTTGGGGTGGTGGGTGTAGACTGGGGGAAGGGAAGAAAAGGAGAAGGAGAAGTGGGTGGGGGTGGCTGTTGTTGTTCTTAGGGAGAGACCAGGTGAAGCCAAAGAGGATTGGAGTTTTAGGTGATTCCTCTCCTTTGGAATAGTGGGAAGGAGAGGAAGAGAAAGAGAGAGAGAGAGAGAGAGAGAGAGAGAGAGAGAGAGAGAGAGAGAGAGAGAGAGAGAGAGAGAGAGAGAGAGAGTGGGGTTTTATTGCTTTCTTTTGCAAGGGGATATCCCGAGCAAGGGGAAGAGAGAGAGTGAGAGTGAGGAAGTTGCCTGGGGTGCTGAACCAGGTTTTAACTAGAAAGGAAGGGGGGAAGGGATTTGGCATAGAGAGAGACCTGGGACAACGGGTCCCCACGGAAGAGAAGAAGAGGCAAGCCGCTACCGCTTGAGAGACCAGCGGCCATCCAAACGTTGATCGCTACCATCTGTGCATGCTGTAAACATTGTGGGGAGTTGCCCTGGCAGAGCGAGCTGTGACTGCGGGGTGTTGATTATCTCCGTGGTTTCTGCTGCTTCTTGGAGCCGGGCAGTTCTTTCCGCACACCCCTCTTGTTTCTCGAACGACTGCTACGGACTATTGACTATTATTGCTACGACTGCCTGAAACTGTTAAATACTGTTATGCACTGACCGCCGTGGTTAGGGGTCGGTCACCTTTGTTCCTGCAAACCCCCCTCTGACGACGAGAACTTGCCATCTCTTCACTCTGCCTGAGCCTCCGCTGAAAGTGGACATTCTGTCAAAGCCTTGAGAGTGCAGCTGTTGAGCGGGATTAAAGGGGGAGGATTAGGAGGGCCTATGCATTGGCGGCCTCCGAGGGGGTAACTCTACACATGGGGGCTCGTCTGGGATTCCCTACCTGCCCCCCTTTTTTTAGTTAAGGGAGAGATAGCCTCGTGCAGAGATATGAGCCAGGGGAACAAAATGGACCCTAACGCGGTTATTAGGGGGTGCGAAGAGCAGAATAGTGAGGTGACGATGAGCATAGTGGTTGATGTTCCTGGCGAGGTTTGGCCAGAAGAGCGAATTTAACAGACATTGAGGGTCCTTGTCCCAGATCAGAGGGTGCATGTGATAGATACGAGGGCGGATCGGGATTGCCCCCATTTTTATGTACTGTTAGAATGGAAGAAGAGCATTCTGGAGTGCTTTCAGGTTGAAAAATTTGCAATTGACCCTTGAAGATATTAGAGCAGGGGTGATTTTTCCGACTGCATGGGGGGCACACCCTTGACCAAACCTTTAGGCCAGAAGAAAGAGAAACACACTTCCTTTACCCATGGGGATAACAGAAGGAGGGTCCGCACAGGCTGGGGGAAGTCTGACTTCCATTCAAAACCTGACAGGGGGCTATTGTATAGGGGCTGGATATAGGAAACTACGTACTTTCTCTGGGATGCAACCGGTGCCGGAACGGGAAGAGGAAGCCTGGATGGAACAGGTAATGCAAGCAGTTGAGGAATGGGATATACCGGATACCCCAAAAAGGCAACGAGTTAGAGAAAGTTTAAAGGGCCCCGTTGCAGAAGCTATTAGAAGTCTAACACTGAGTCGGGGACATTTTGCTGCGCGTGATTATCTCTCCTTGCTGAATGATGAATTTGGGTCTGCTGAGATGGTCCCTAGTTTATTGTTCCGGTTGGAACACACGTACCAGGAGAGGGTGAGAAGCTGTCTGAATATATAAGGCAGCTGAATAGATTATTATGTCAGATGGTGGAAAGGGGGGGATTAGACCCAACCGAAGCAGAACAAGCCAGGATAGAACAACTCTCCCGGGGTGCTTTGGTTTCGGACCTGGTTTGGAACCAAATAACGGTTGAAGCTAGAGGGAGTGTTTGGGGTATCATGAGCTTATAAGGGAAGTCCGGGTGACCGAGGTAGTAGAGGAGGCTAAGGAAGTGACAGCAGAGTTGCTGGTGGGATGGCCTTTAGGCCCAGGAGTGGGAAAGGTTAGGGTGGATGCAAGCTCAGATACTGGATTTAACTAAGATAAAGGCCTCCTGGACAGTAGCAGGTGGCCCACCCCTGAGTGGGGTTCGAGTTGGGCCAACTAATGGGGGGATGGGTTTGTCCGCTCCAGTTAATAGTTCGGCGAGACCAGTGGTTTGTTATAACTGTGGGAGTGTGGGGCATTATAGGTGTGTGTGTACGAAACCGTATAGAAGATCGGGGAACTCAGCTCAGTCGGGAAACTGCCAAGGGCCCCAGTGAGGGAGCTAGCTGGGTGCACGGAGATATCAGTCAGCCAAGACAAGGGGGATTCCCTGGGAATGAGTGACAGGAGTACACCCGTTAGTGAGAAATTTCCGTTGCTTTGAACTACCAGAAACTAGAGCAACAGGGCTCCAGCAGCGGCCTTTGGGGAACCAAGTGTGGGTTGTTAAACCAGACACTGGGGCTCCCACTATTGGGGTTCCCCAGCAGTTAGTGGGCCCTTCTCCAATGGTGCCAGTGCAAATGGAGGGTATTTACGCTAAGGCCCTTCTGGATTCGGGTGCGCAAATCATCCTATTATATAGGGATTTTTATGACAGATATCTGATGTATATGCTGATACAGGAATTGGGTGATTTGAAGATCTGTGGCATCGGGATTGAAAAATTCCCATATGATGGATACTTGCCCATAAGGTTTGGGCCTCCGAGGGGGTAATGCTACAGTCGTAAAAGGGGATCTTATGATCCTGTCTTAAGTACCTGTCAGTTGCCAAGTGTCTGAATTTTGATGACATGATGGCGGGGATGCTGCAATGGTCATTAAGTGTGAAAAACGGTCGTAAGTCACTTTTTTCAGCGCTGTTGTGATTTTGAACGGTCAGTAAATCTACTGTTGTAAGTTGAGAACTACCTGTTCATTTTTTTCTTTTTCTTTTTTTTTGGTACTATTTTTTTATCTCTCCTTTCCAAACTTTTAATAAAATTATTTTCAAGAAAAGAAAAGAAAAAAAAAGAACTTTCCCATGTGGGGAAAAAGGTAGTGGTAATAGGAAATACACACGACCCATTTTGTGTTTAAACATGCTTTGATTCCAGATGCAGGTTTTAAATGCCAGCTAAGCCATTTGGTCCTTAGTTTATCCTGTCCAATGGAGTTTTCTCTTATTAGATGGCGCGATAAGGGAAAAGATTGCTTCTCTATCCCGTGACAGCTCTATAAACAGTGATCCAATTCTCAGGAACTCCTTGCCAAGCATAGAATTTCTCAGGTTATCGAGTTGCTAAAGCAGGGAGTGTCTCCAAAGTCCTATAAATCAGAAGAAGCCTGCTAGCATCCTATCCGACCTACTTATTTTATTAAAAGGCTTTGATTCCTCATTTTTTTGATCCCATTTCTCATTTGGAGAAATTGCCCCCAGAACCCCATGCTTTCAAGCATCCAGATTTAACCTTCAACTCTGCAAATGCAGAATCGGCACAAAGCTGGGTGTCAGATCTCAGGAGGCTTCTTTGTGTAACAGGAACAACCTTGTACGGAGTCAAATTTTGGGAGGAAATTGTATAAACAAGTCCTTGTCAACTTGGCAATTTTTGGATGTGTAGACTTCAACTCCCAGAATTCCCCAGCTGGGAACCGTCATGTATTTATGATTGGGAATTCTGGGAGTTGAAGTCCACACATCCAAAAGTTGTCAGGGCTGAGAAACAATGGTTTAAAAGGAGCTTTGCTTGTCTGTGGGTCTCTTTTTGAGTTGATAGATTGCAACCTGGTCCAATTTCCCCCACTAGGAAGTTAGATCAAAATCTGAACCAGACTGTGTCAGATCAGAGGAAGTAATGTACGTGACCGATCTCTTGAAACAAAAATTTGGCTGTCAGGAATAACGCAACATCTGTTGTAATAGCCCCATGGTCACATGATCAAAATTTGGAGGCTTGGCAACTGACTCATATTTATGACGGTTGCAGTGTCCCGGGGTCATGTGATCCCCTTTTGTGACCTTCTGACAAGCAAAGACAAAGGGGAAGCCAGATTCACTTAACAACCATGTTACTAATTTAACAACTGCAGCGATTCACTTAACAACTGTGGCGAGAAGGGTCGTAAAATGGGGCAAAATTCACTTAACGAATGTCTTGCTTTCAACAGTCGAGGACTACCTTGTAGAAGAAATTTAAGAGGCAAAGTTAATTCTAGAAGAGCTTATTAAAGTCTGGAGTAATATAATACAAAACAAACAGAACATCTTCTGTTTGATGGGTGACAGCTAAGTCAGCTTTGAGGATCAACAAATTTACTTGTGTTTTAATTCTGTTTCAGACTAACTAGGTCTCCCAAACAGCTTAAGCTAATTTAACACAAAGCGAACTAGTGTAATCCTTAAAAGGGGGGGGGGAAAAAGAGAAGAAAAATCTAAACTTAATGTCATCCAAACGCATTACAGCAGGGAATGAAAACTTGGACCAGATTGGCACTTTGGCAAAACAAAATAAATATATTTGAGAATAAATATATTTGATGATTCAGCAAAAGGCCATGTAAGGAACTGGCCGTTCAACGACAATAAATGAGCTGCTTTTGCACAGAGATTTCCACAGCCTGGTGCCACGTGGAAAGCCTCTTGTCCTACAGCTCAACCACAGGCAACCAGATGGAGAACTTGAAAATGGAAAGCAGTATAAATAATGGTTGTTCACCTCATTGGGTTGCATGAAGGAAACTTTTGGGAAGATACCATCATGAGAAGATCTGGCAGTGATCTTAGAATATAATAGAATGACAGAGTTGGAAGGAACTTTGGAGGTCTTCTAGTCCAACCCCCTGCTTAGGCAGGAAACCCTATACCATTTCAGACAAATGGCTGTCCAGTCTCTTCTTAAAAACTTCCAGTGTTGGAGCATTCACCACTTCTGGAGGCAGGTTGTTCCACTGGTTAATTGTTCTAACTGTCAGGAAATTTCTCCTTAGTTCTAGGTTGCTTCTCGCCTTGACTAATTTGCATCTGTTGCTTCTTGTCCTGCCTTCAGGTGCTCTGGAGAATAGCTGGACTCCCTCTTCTTTGGGGCAGCCCCTGAGATATTGGAACAGCTATCATGACCCGCCTCGTCCTTCTCTTCATTAGACTACACATACCCTATTCCAGCAACCATTCCTTGTATGTTTTAGCCTCCAGTCCCCTGATCATCTTTGTTGCTCTTCTCTGCACTCTTTCTAGAGTCTCAACACCTTTTTTACATTGTGGTGACCAAAACTGGATGCAGTATTCCAGGTGTGGCCTTACCAAGGTATTGTAAAGTAGTACAGTATTAACATTTCACATGATCTTGATTCTATCCCTCTGTTAATGCAGGCTAGCACTGTGTTGGCTGTTTTGGCAGCTGCAGCACACTGCTGGCTCCTATTTAAGTGATTGTCCACTAGGACTCCAAGATCCCTCTCACAGTTACAGATCCCTCTCACAGTGATCTTAATGGGGTCGTTCAGGATTAACATTTCATCTGGCAGTCAACTCCAATGGAGTTGGAAGAGGAAATGGTGATTAATTTCCAAGTACAGGTAGTCCTCTATAGTCACTTAGCAACTGCCTGAAGCTACAACAGATCTCCCTCCCAAATTGTTTACAACCCAGATTGGGGATTATTAGTCACACAGTCTGCATTTTGGGGCCTTGGCAGCTGGCCTGCATTTATGGGTGTTTCAATGCCCTGTGATCACATGACCACAATTTACAGCATTTGGGCTGGAAACTGGCAAAAGACCCCACCCATATACCTTATAGTCAGTGATGGGATTCAGCCAGTTTGCACCACTTTGGCAGAACCAGTAGCTAATTATTTGTTGCCCAGGTACAAAATGGGCTTACGGAAGCGGCTTACGGAGAATGGTTGTTCACCTATTTCAGGGGTCAGCAACATGAAACAGTGAAAGAGCCACTCGGAACCGGTTCCCTCACAAAAGGAAAAACTGGGAGCCACAAAAAATGTGTGCACATGCGTGCATGCGCAGAACAGGGTTTGACTGAAGAGTGGAGCCAAGGCAAAATATGCACCTACCCTGCATATTTGAATTGATTGGTTGAACTTTTTTAGTCCCACTTTTTTTTCTTTTTTCTTTTTGGACTGCACATGACAAAGGACTGGGAGCCGCAGGAGACAGCTGAAAGAGCCGCATGCGGCTCCGGAGCTGCGGGTTGCAGACCTGTGACCTATTTGAATCCCACCAGTGCTTATGAATGAATGCACCTTTATTGTCAAAGTACAACCATGTATACATTGAGATTGGCTGAGCCTTCCTTCATGCCCCCACCCCCCAACTTACAGTGACACAAACCCTCCATCTTATTACACCATGTGAGCTAATTGCATAACGCGCTGGCCTCACAAGTCAATTATGCATAATTTCAGATTGCCTTGCAAGCCCGATGTTTAGCAGCTCTATATGTGTGTAGGCTAATTTAGCCCCTTGCACTACACTGTGCACACTCATCCATACACACATTAATTCAATCACCACACACTAGTACCGGGAGCTCAGGGCCGCTGCGTGTGAACACGCCACCATCTTGTGGGGGGGGGAAAGTGAACAATGGGTTCACTTAACAACCGCTACAAAAATCATAGTAAAATTGTTCATGGACATGTGGTGACCCACCTAATGACTGTCACAACTTATGACCTAAATTGTGGGTTCAATTACTGTTGTAAGTTGAGGACTACCTGTGAGTGGAAGTGGGCTCTTCAAAGATTTCCCATGTCGTCACAGAATTTACACCCGTATTGTAGATAATCATGTCTTGCACATCAAAATTGTAAATGAAACATAATATTGATTGGATCATAGGCTTAGTCTATGTTTAATCCTAATTAAAGGGATGGGTTTGCAGAGTTGAATGTCCTGCCTGTTGAGCTATCTTTTTGGCAATGGTGCACAAACGGTTAATGATTTCATGTGCCATAAAACATTTCTTCTTACTGATAGTATGTTTCTAGTCTTGGAATTGTCCAAACTGACTGGGATGGATTTCTTTTCTCTGGCTATAACGGAACCCAAGAAATGCCAAACTTCCTGTACTACCATATATACAATCTGGTGGTCATGCACCAAGCTAGAAAAGGGAAGACGGTGAGTTCAAGTCCCACCTTAGCTATGAAAGCTGGCTGGGTGATTTTGGGCCGGTCCCTCTCTCTCTTAGCCCAACCCACCTCACAGGGTTGTTGTTGTGAGGATAAAAGGAGGAGGAGGAGGAGGAGGAGGAGGAAGAGGCAGTGGCGGGATTCAGCTGGTTTGTACCAGTTCGGCAGAACTGGTAGCTAATTTTTTGTTGCCCAGGCCCACAGAACCGGTTGTTCACATATTTGAATCCCACCACTGGGAAGAGATAGTGTTGGATATGTTTGCTGCCTGGAGTTATTTGTACAAATAATAAAAGCAGGATACAAATAAACAAAGCAAATAAATCAGTGTAAACTTCTGGTCTCTGGGTTCCTATGCCTCTCTCTCCAAATTATGAATTGTTGATGGTGGGGGTTGCCCCTTCCAAAGTCTAATTATACTACCAGAGATCGGCTCTCGTTTGTATCCAGGGACGGAGAAATAATAGTCGTCATTCTGAAGTCGCTCCCTGGTCTTTCTCCCGGCAGGACAGAGGAACCTTATTTCTTAAGTATAGACAGTGTTTTTTTTGTAAAAGAAAAAGGTGCCGGAACTCACACACATCATATAACCCGCCTTGCCTACCCTACAAGGTTCCATCCAAAAAAGGTGCCGGAACTCCGTTCTGAGCATTCTATGAGAAAAAAAGCCCTGAGTATAGATATCTCAGCTGCCAAGTTATGCCAGTTAAGCCTGATACCAGCAGCGGATTTATTTTCAAGCTCAGCGACTTCTAACTACTTTTTCTTTCCCCATCAACAGCTTTGTCGCACGATAGAGGAATTAATAACAGGAATCAGCTTCCATCTAAAGAGACAATTGGAATGCCGCATCCAGCATTTGTCACATCCAGCAACTGTGTCTGGCCAAAATGTTTCCTGGGAGATTAATCCAGCTCTAATGATTCCCTTTGTATTTCTCCTCACCCAGGAGGATGCGATGGGTCAGCGGTTGGTTAAAGAAGCCGAGTTTGGAGACCTGAGCATCTGGGTTCGAGAGCTGAGATCCACGACAGGGTGAGCTCCCGTCCCTTGCCCCAGCTCCTGACCACCTAGCAGTTTGAAAGCACGCAAATGCGAGTAGATGAATAGGTACCACTTTGGTGGGAAAGTTACAGCATTCCATGCATCTTTGGCATATAGCCTTGCTGGCCACATGACCACGTAAATGCTGGATCCATTGGCCAAGAAACGGAGAGGAGCACCATGGCCAAAAATCAGACATGACTGACAGGGAAATCTTTACCTTTATCTAGCGATTCACCTTTGTAACAGAATTCCTCAGCCAGCCTTGGCTAGCTGAGGAATTCTGGGAGTTGAAGTCCACAAGTCTCAAAGTTGCCAAGTTTGAAGACCCCTGACTTAAATCATCATCCTTGCATGAAACTGTTCTTTTCCTCTATGCCTTCTTCCTCAATAAATTAACAAAGCGCCTTTCTGCAAGATCTTTGAAGGCAGGAACCATGCAAGAAATCAGCACGGGTGAAGACAGACTTTGGCCCTTCATCTTGAAGGCCTGGGTCCACTGGGAGTTAGATCAGATGGTCAACCTTGACCGTATGGTTTTAGGTGAAAAGTTCATCTAAAGGGGGAAAATGGCTAAATTCCAGAAAACATGGTAGGTGGGCCAGTCAAAATTTTTCTGTACAAGCAGTGAATAGCCACCATAGAATTTACTGGCTAAGACAGGTAATCATGTCTGTAAACAGTGTTTTTATGAGAGAAGCATATTACACAGGCCGTACAGTCTTGCTATGTTTAACCTGTAAAATCCTATTCAAAGGCAGAACTGTTGAGGCTTGTTCCCGGGCTCCAGAGTTGAGTCTACTCAAATGTAGCTCCTTTGTGAGGTAAAGCAATTGTCCACTTGCAGATTAGAGGGTAAGCTACGTTTTAAAGTTGACTTATTTTCTTCTTATTTAAAAGTGACTAAAGTCTGGGAATTGCCCAAACTGGGGTGGGGATCTTTTTGAGCATCACAATGCATTCTAAACCCTCCCTGTTCTTTTAAAACATGCAGCCACATTCTACGCAGTTAACAATTTTTCCCCCGATTGCACGCTACTTATTTAGATGGTTTCTTTTTACAACCACTAAGGAGGCTTTCATCTCTTTAATTTCCATTTATGCCCCAGACTTCTTTTTCCTGGCAACTGTCAAGAGAGAACAACTAAATCACTCTCGGAAACTTCACACCAGACACTTGTCATTCCTGGATAATCACTGCTAGAGACACGCATGCTTGCGACTAGATTCACGAGATAGATTTTAACCAATTACTGGAAATGGCCCATTTTGTGAATTTGCACACAACGCCTAACCAAAGGCCAAACGTGGATTCTGTGGATATTTAGATTGTTACCTGACCTGGATACGTTTATCATGTGGATACAGCCACCTGCATAGGGACAGTTTCTTAACCAGGTCACTTAGAGCCAGCATCTGCACTTAAGCTATTTACAAAACATAGTTAGGTCTAGACTTGGCTAACTTTTTTGTGGCACAATATGTTATTCAACGAATAGACATGTGTTTCAATTCTCATTCAGTGAAGTCTGAAATGGTATAAGGTCTCCTGCCTGAGCAGCAGGTTGGACTAGAAGACCTCCAAGGTCCCTGTTATTCTATTAAGTGAGCAATCCAAGGAGTGAGTTAATCCAGTAAATGTGCTATGTGAATCTGACCAATGTAATTTCTTCCTATCCTTTGTTAATTCCCAGTTGGACCTCAAACTGTCCCTTGGTTAACCTTGGTTCCCACTGTAAAAGGGAAGGGATTGTTGTAAATGTTGTGGGAATCAGACAGCAGAGGCTCACTCAAGATATTGTTTTATCTCCCCTTTATCTTGCTGGAGAAAAACCAGACAGACATCTTTAAATGTAATTAATATATCTAAGGCATTTGATCAGATCTGGAAAGCTTTTCAGAGCAGTTTACTGTAGCACACACTCAGATGAGAAACACATAAGCCATAAAGGATATCTCAAAACACACAGCTAAAATAAACAGGGTTAACATGATAGGCTGAATTTCTTTCCAAAACAAACTCTCCTGTCCTCTCTCAACGTTGGCCTCCCTGCACACATTGGGCGCCACTTACCTACGTACTGGCCTTTACCTTCTCGGAACGGAGGGCCAAGTGGGCCTTTCACCACCGGCTGCATGTACTTCATCTGCGCATAGCCTCCTCCGGGGCCCCCTCCAGCTATTGCAGAGATTCGGATCCCCACCAGCAGCCACAGAGCCACCTCATGGAACATGGTGCCTTGCTGAGAGTCTCCCTGTAACCAAAAAGAGGAGGGCAAAGTTACTTGAGGGAACCTCCAAGGGATTATTGAAGGCTCATGAGCCAGAATAAAAGTGGGGAGAGGTGTCTGGGGAAAGGGAAGCTGTTTCTAGAGCAACGCTTGGCTTTGGTACCCCGTCTTGGTCTCTCCTCAGCTGTCTGGCACATCTAAGCATTGTCAACCCAGCTCTTATCCTGTCCAATCATGGGTCACTTCGAAATTGCCACACAAATTCTGAGGTAAAAGATTAATCCTTCAGGCAGGCAATAGTTTGGCTTCAAGCATGCCATGAATGTTGTACCAAAACAACTGCCATGAGAAGCTTTATGGATTCATAAAATGAATCCATAAAGGATTCATTTAGGGTGGGGGGTCTCCAACCTTGACCACTTTATGACTTGTGGACTTCAATTCCCAGAATTCCTCAGCCAGCATGGCTGGCTGAGGAATTCTGGGAGTTGAAGTCCACAAGTCATAAAGTAGCCAAGATTGGGGACCTCTTCTTTAGGGAGAGCCATGAATACCAAAAAAAAAAAAACATGTATTATCTTGACTATCTCAACTTTTTCCTTGCTTTCTGGGCAGGTTGACACACTTTCAAAATAAGGGCTGGGCTACAGTAACTTAATTTGCTATCAAGGGGCTGAAGCTTTACAGAAGGAGATCCAGGTTCAAAATGAGAATAAATTTCTTGAATACATGAAAGCAGTGGAAGAACTAGTGGAAGAGCCTGAGCAGAGGATTGGATGAGGAACATCAAAGGTCCCTTCTACCCCTATGACATCATGATTTTCTAAAAACTTTTATGGGATCCATCTATCCATCCCATCCACCAGAAGAACAAAATAGAAACATATACACTAAAAAGAACCATTTCAACCTATAAACAAGGTTGAGGCCCCAATAACACTTATGCTCATCCACCAACTATCAGATGCCAGATCCATCAACCTCCTGGCCTTGGTGCCTGGGGAAAAAGCCAGATCTTCACCGTTTTCCTGAAGGCCAACAGGATCAGACCATCCGTATCTCTTGAGGGAAGCTATTCCACAAAGTTATTCCACAAGGCTGGCACCATGAGAGAGAAGGTAGATCTCCAAGCATGTCTACTCTGATAGATCTGGTAGGATAGGCAGAAGCCATTGGGGGTAGGCAATCCCACAAATAACCCAATCCCATTCCATGTAAGGTATTAAAGATCACAACCAGCACCTCCAATTGCACCTGTAAACCTGCTGGGAGGTCTTGGTCAGTAGCAAAATCCTCCTGTGTTCTGAACCAGCTGCAGCTTCCAAATCCTCTTCAGTGGCAGCCCCATGCACATCCCATTGCAGTAGTCCAAGCAAGAGGTGACTAAGGCATGAGAGACCATGAGCCCTCATGGAGCTCAAAAGCACTTGTGCAAATGCTGAAAGTGCATGCAAATACCCAACTTCCCAAATCTTCTCCTTCCTCAAATTTCAATAAGGAAGAGAGCTTCTCTGATCCAAACAACAAAGAAGAAGAAAAAGATCAATAAGAAGAAATCTCCGAGGATTCTGGGAACTCCTGTGTTGCCTTTGCTCATTTCATACCAATAGTCAGATCATTCCCCTCAACAGGGAAAACAAGGGGGTGGATTCAAAATGAGGGCATCTGCCCTCTCCTGCCCACCAACTTCTCTTTTTATGCATCTTCTGAAGATTCAAGGACCCACCCACCTCTTGCCTTCCTTTGCAGAAGGCACTCAACGGATGAATAAAAGCTCATAATTTCAGCACACTTCTCTCCCTCCCTCCCCTCCAGTTGCAATGGACCATAACTCCCATTATATCTCAATCAACATATCCCTGGCACACCCAGTTGGATGATTATAGGAACAGGAGCCAAGAACATCTGGGGAGCACCTGTTTGGGCAAGGCTGCGAGCAGTTGGGATACATCTTGAGTGCACAGCAAAACTCTGGAAGATGTGGCACAAAGGGAAGCTTGTAAAAGCAGCTTTGAATCAGGGGTCCTTGATGCCCTCTCAGCCTGATGTTTTCTTGCAGACAATTCATTACTCAAACTAAGTAACATCATCAGGTAATGAAATGTCTGTCAGAAAATAACCAAGCTCAGAGAGCACCAAGGGCCCTTCATTTCAACCCCGAGCTACAAATATTCTCCTTTATTGGTAACTTTGAACCAGGCCACTCGTTTTAAATGAGGCTTTAGCACGGACACTCTGAAAAGCCATGTCTCCAAAAACACGGCTCCAGTGCAGGTGTCCACCTTGATCGGAGAATTAGAGTAATCAAGGAAAGCGAAGCGGTGCTGAACAAAGGATGCCATCGTCTCTCTTGACTCTTTTCTCGGCTTTGGAAGGTTTCCTTAAGATCTGGCTCTCGAAAACCTCTCCCCTTCCAAAACTCAGAGCTCACTCTGCTGCCTTTGAAAACCTTTGGCTCAAAGGAAGGGTGTGAAAAGAGTCCCCCGCTGCGTTTGGCGGCTTAAAAAATGAATATGTCAGAGGCACAATTCTCTGGCTTGGAGTCCTGCCAGAGGCAGTAACTCTTCAATGTGGTGCTTCTTGAAATGTCAGTGGAAGTTTGTTTGGTCAAGTGCTTATGAGGAATCTTGATGGTTTATGATGCTTCATAAGACGAGCTAAAGGGCCCACTTGTGTAAAATTAAAAGGCTTTCCATAAACACCGGTTTCCCCCTCAAACAACATTTTCCAAAGCAGAGCTTCAAGCAAGGGCCTGTGTGAAGCAAAGGAGAGATTATTTTCTGACAGGTTTAATGACACAGAACAGCCAAAAGTGCTCTGGACTAATTGAACCGCAATCGCCATTAATGAAAATTAAAGTCTTCGGCCCTTTCCTGCTTGGGAGGGAAAGAAGAGAGCAAGTTTTCCAGGAATTGGGACTGGAATTTCCTGAGCTGCTTTTCTTGAAATAGCAGTGAAGTGGGGAGAGAATATAAGAGAGGAAGAAGGATCAGCTTGAGTCAGGGGGGTGGGGGTGGGGAGGCTGCAACGGACAAATACTCTACAAAAAAGGGATTTGAACACTGCCTGGGTTTGGCAGGTCCTTAAATGGATGTAAGTAATAGTGCCGTTTCTTGTCCTGAGCTGATAAGATTTCCAATGCATCTTTTTTTAAAAAAAATATTTTTATCATTTTATTTAGAACAAAAATACAAAATAGAAAACTCCATAAAAATCCGAGAAGGCATAAAAGAAAAAGAAAAACACAAAAGGGGTGCATCAAAACAACAGCAGCACATTGTACACATATTATCCCCTCTAGTTGAATACTGATTAATATTAATAACTACAATTAGTTCCCGCCCCTTGCGAAACAGGCCCTTCCAAAATATTTAAACTATTACATCTGTTAGCAACTTGTCGACTTCTCTCCCATATGTTATATTAGTGACAAAATAGTTAGCAGGAAAAACAATTACGTGTATAATAAAACAGAACAAAATTAAAATTTCTAACCTCTCTGTTAATAAGCTGTTATTATAATCTACTCGTACAAAATTTACCAATTCTTCAACCCTTCTGTGCAAAATTAGCTAGAAAGAGGGAGGTTGCACCTATCTACAGTAATCACTTGGATAGAATCTACCAGTGTGTGGGGTGTGTGTGTGTGTGCTTCCTTTGCCTCTCTATGTTCAGGGAAGACTTATCTTCTGTTCCACATCCCCATCAGTCTGTTACCACTTACATCAAGGGTCCCCAACCCCAGTTCGTGGGCCAGTACCGGGCTGCGGCAACCGGGACACACAAACAAGTAAAGCCCCATCCATGAGATGCAGGCAGCACACAAAACCACGCATCCTCCAGTCTGTGGAAAAACCTCCCTCCACAGAACCGGTCTCTGGTGCCCAAAAGGTTGGGGATCTTTGACCTACATTATCTCTCTGGCAGAAGCTGGGATGAGTAGAAAGATAGGGACCACTACGGTGGGAAGGTAACAGCGTTCCGTGCGCCTTTGGCGTCTAGTCATGCTGGCCACATAACCATGGAGACGTCCTCGGACAAGCGCTGGCTCTTCGGCTTTGAAACGGAGATGAGCACTGGCCCCTAGAGTCGGAAACGACTAGCACACATGTGCGGGGAAACCTTTACCTTTACCTTTTTTTATCTCTCTGGCAGGCAAAAGCCTTCGAGTCTGCTGGGCAGATAGAACATCCTTTGGCCACAGCACTTTCTTTTTCTCCTATTCTTTTTTAAATATTCCATTTCTCTCAATATTGAAGCAAATGTGGAGTCCCAGGTGCTCTCTGAGCTTGGTTGTTTGCAGATGTTTCATTACCCAACCCGGCAACATTATGTATGCTGAGCACTGATGCTGAACACGGATGATGTCACCTTGTCGGGTACCGAAATGTCTGCAAGCAAACAACCAAGCTCAGAGAGCACCAAGGACTCCATAATTCCTGATATATATATATATATAGCTGAAGCCACCAGCCTGAGGATGACGGATGAGATTTCATCGAAACGTTGCCCTGATACCTCCAATTCTACATGGGAAAAAACCCGAATGACCAAAGATCTACATATATATATATATATGTGTGTGTGTGTGTGTGTGTGTGTGTGTGTGTGTGTGTGTGTGTAGATATAGATATAGATATATATGTGTGTGTGTGTGTATATATATATATATATATATATATATTCTCTAGTATTGGTATTAAATACTAGAGAATATATATATATATATATATATATATATATATATATATATATATATATATATATATATATATATATATGAGGGACGCGGTGGCTCAGTGGGTTAGGACGCTGAGCTTGTCGATCAGAAGGTCGGCAGTTTGGCGGGTCGAATCCCGAGTGCCGCGTAACAGAGTGAGCGCCTGTTACTCGTCCCAGCTTCTGCCCACCTAGCAGTTCGAAAGCACGTAAAAATGCAAGTAGAAAAATAGGGACCACTACGGTGGGAAGGTAACAGCGTATATATATATATATATATATATATATATATATATATATATATATATATATATATATATATATATATATATATATATATATATATATATATATATATATATATATATATATATATAAAGAGAACACCCTACTGAGTGAGCTGTCAGCCCACCATCACCAGCTCTTCAGGTCAGGCCAGGTGAAGGAAATTAAAACTGCTGATTCAAGCTTTTCCCCAAATCTATCTGACCGCCCTCTGTACTTCTTTAATAGATGTAGGAAAAAGTCTATTTCTGCAGCTGAGATCTCTTAATATCCACCTCTTGGCCCCATTTAAAGAAAACCCCATTAAACAATCTTTTATAAAAAAACAAGAATTCCTTTCCCAACTCCCATATACGTAGATCAAACTGAGTGAGGTCTCCCCCCCAAGGAGGGAACAGAAGCGAATATCACACTAAACCTGGTTTGCTTCTCCATGAAATATAGCTGGTGCAAGGACTGGACAGCTTTTCAAATACAATCCAGCCTGGCTTTCCAGCCTGGCCAACTGCAGCAGAGATGTGCTTCCTCTTCCTTCTTGCACAGAAGAGTTTGCAAGAATTTAAAGAACTGCGTATTCATTTGCTCTGCAGCACCATTGCTAGGATTTGTATTGAACTGGGTTTGTCCAGTGTAGTGAAAAGAAGGACTAGGGCAGGGGTCGGCAACCTCGGCTCTTTTATGACTCGTGGACTTCAACTCCCAGAATTCCTGAGCCAGCATAGCTGGCTCAGGAATTCTGGGAGTTGAAGTCCACGAGTCATAAAAGAGCCGAGGTTGCCGACCCCTGGACTAGGGGGTGACGTGATAGCAGTGTTCCAATATTTGAGGGGCTGCCAGAAAGAAGAAGGAGATCAACCCATTTTCCAGAAGGCAGGACAAAATAATAATAATAATAATAATAATAATAATAATAATAATAATAATATAATGATGATGATGATGATGATGATGGTGATGATGATGAATGGAAACTACTGAAGGAGAGAAGCAACCTATAATTAAGATGAATTTTCTACCCCTGGGAACAATTAATCAGTAAAAGAGCTTGCCTTCAGAAGTTGCGGATGCTCCATCACTGGAGGTTTTCAAGAAGAGACTGAACAGTCATTTGTCCAGAATGGTATAGAGCAGGGGTGTCAAACTCAATTTCATTGAGGGCCGCATCAGCATTGCGGTTGCCCTCAGGGGGCCGGGTGGGTATGGCCAGGGTGGGCGTGGCCTACTGGGTGGGCGTGGCCAGAATGCGTATGGCCTACTGGGTGGGCGTGGCCAGCTCTACATCGTTCGCATCAAGGGTGCCTATGGGGGCCTGGGCAGGAGTGGGACAGATCTGAGGGTCTCTGGCAGGAGGAGGGTCTCTGGGCCAGGGCCAACGCAGTGGGGGCCGTTCCCTCACTGTTTCCAGGATGGCTTTGCGGGCCATATGAAAACACTTCACGGGCCGGATCTGGGCCCCGGGCCTTGTGTTTGACATGTCTGGTATAGAGCAAAGGTAGGCAACCTTGGCTCTTTTATGACTCGTGGATTTCAACTCCCAGAATTCCTGAGCCAGCATGGCTCAGCATGGCTGGCTTAGGAATTCTGGGAGTTGAAGTCCACGAGTCATAAAAGAGCCAAGGTTGCCTACCCCTGGTATAGGGTCTCCTGCAACCCTGGTTTTCTATTATTCTGTTAAAACAAAAGTCCAGCTATCAAGAATGAAACTTTGGCAGCTACGTGCCTTTTCATTTCATTTTGGCACTGGTTTGCTCTCCAAGCTTGTTTCATTTTAGTTTCTGAACGTTTCGTTACCAGACTAGGTAACATCATCAGCAGGATTTTATTGTCCTATTCCTGTTTAGCTTATATATGCCTTGTGTGCCTGTGTGGTCAGTTGGTTGTGTGATTTGTTGTTTGTTTGGAGCTGTATTTAAATTCTGAGCAGCCGGTTGGTTCTCTTGTTAATTGGATGCTTGAATGATCTGGCTTCTTATGAGTTCATATGCTGGATCGAATGCAATATGCTTGTTTTGTTTTGTTTTTATCTTGATTTAGATCCAGCGTGTGATCCAACCACTCGAACAACCCATCAAGAAGAGAACCAATCAGTTGCTCAGAATTTAATTATAGCTCCAAACGAACAACCAATCACATGACCAGCTAACTACACTGGCACACAAGACATATATAAGCTAAAGAGGAATAGGACAAGAAAAGTCTTATAACGAAACGTTCAGAAACTACATTGAAGCAAGCTTGGAGAGCAAACCACTGTCACAATCTAAAACCCGAGTTACAAGTATTTTCTATTATTTCAGGGTTATCAGATAGCTGGACAGGCGTAGGAGGACATGGACAATTGAAAAGGAAGACAATTTTGCAATTGGTAAATTGCAAAAAAAAAAAAAGTACTTGGCCCTCCATGTCAATGAAATTATTTTTCCAGCATTGGCAAAAATGATTTTTCCATCTCAGGAATGTGCCAGAGCCAGTTAGGAGGCAAAAGCCATCAGCATGTAACGGCTTGCATCCAGAAGTTGTAGATGCTCCATCATTGGAGCTTTTAAGAAGAGACTGGACAGCCACTTGTCTGGTATAGGGTCTCCTGCTTCGGCAGGGGGTTGGACTAGAAGACCTCCGAGGTCCCTTCCAACTCTGGTATTCTGTTATTCTGGGAAACCCCTCTCACAATCAAGCACCATGGAATTAGGATGCTGGATTAGATGAGTTTTGTTGTTGTTTTTTGCCTGATCCTAGAGAGATTTCTTATTCCCCTGAATTGTTATGACAGGATTACAACTTGGAAGAGCATTGCTCTGAGGTAGGTCAGATCAGGAAACAGGCACAGCAAGGATTAAAAAAGTAAAGTTTCCCCCGCACATGCATGCTAGTCGTTTCCGACTCTAGGGGCCGGTGCTCATCTCCGTTTCAAAGCCGAAGAGCCAGTGCTTGTCCGAGGATGTCTCTGTGGTCATGTGGCTGGTATGACTAGACGCCAAAGGCGCACGGAACGCTGTTACCTTCCCACCGTAGCGGTCCCTAAGGATTACAGAATTGCTATTTACTATTGTTGGTTATCATATTTATTAGAGGTTTACCCTACCGTTATTACTTTATAAGTAACTTAAGGTGGTGAACATTCATAACACGGCTTCATTCTCTTATTACCTCACAACCACAGCCCTGTGTGAAAGGTTGGGGGCTAAAAGAGTATGACTGGCCCCAAATCACCCAGCTGGCTTTCTGCCCTAAGACAGGACTAGAACAACAGAAGTGTTATTATTTATAGGCTATAGCAACAGAAATATTCTCTCTTAGGGTATAACAATAGAAGTGTTATCTTATAGGGCAGTGGGACTCAAGGCGTCGCCATTTTAAGATTTGTGGACTTCAACTCCCAGAATTCCCCAGCCAGGATGCTTTATAGTTTGCCTGCCAATCCCAAACATGCTGAAATTGTCATGGAAATCTGCATGGCAGCCACAGGGTTTTTTGGATCTCTCTCTCGGGGCTACTGGCTTTTTCCTCATAGGCCACTTCCTTCCCCATCTATGGAAATGGGGGACTCAGCCAAATACATCAGTGCCAAGGCAACCTGGCAAATCGTCAGATGGGAATCTGGCAACCGACTCGGTCTCTGGGACGCCAAGCCTTAGCTCTGTGGAAGTTTATGAAAGGATGAGATGGAGAGACGAGATCCGTCTTGAACTCTGGCAGTCTTCTGACTTATCCCGGTCCCCAATAAATCCTCTTCAATTGACTCCAAATAAAATAACCCTTGACTTTCATCGGCTAACTTCCTGAGTAGCTTGGACTTTGAACAAGGGCTTTAACCATCTGTTCTCTCTCTTCGTGTGTGTGTGTGTGTGTGTGTGTGTGCGCGCGCGTGCATGGGGAGGTTGTATGGTGTCGACCTTCTCCAATTTCGGAAAGCAAAGGAGGGCAACTGCAGCTGCCAACAGCAAAACAAACTCTAGCTTGGTCATGGGGATAGATAACCAAGGATAAAGTAGAAGGGGTAAAAGAATAAGAACTCGGAGTTCATTAAGCATCATAGCAGACCCAGATCCCATGACCTCATTTCTTTTGTAGCTTTCTTTGGTTCAGTCACTTCCTACAGTCTTCAGTGCAGGAGTGTCTGGAGAGGATTCAACACAACAATGCTAGAATCACATTGTCAAAGCCACCATTTTTATAGAATAAAAGGCAAATTGAAAGAAAAAAGGGAAAGGAAGGAAGGAAGGAAGGAAGGAAGGAAGGAAGGAAGGAAGGAAGGAAGGAAGGAAGGAAGGAAGGTGAGTGAGTGGAGGAAGAAGTGGAAGGAAGGAGAAAGAGGGAGGGAGGGAGGGAGGGTGGAAGGAAGGAAGGAAGAAAGGAAGGAAGGAAGGAAGGAAAGGAAGGAAGGAAGGAAATGTGAACGATGGAATCAAAAGGGAAGAAAGCAATGTGAAAGACAGCAGTACAATATACCTAGAAAACGTAGGGTATGGTGATGGTTTGATGGATGAACGGATGGATGGAAGGAAGGATGGAAAATGAAAAAGAAAGAAAAAGAAAGAAAAAAAACACCTAAAGTTAAGAATTACATGGATGGAGGTATCAATAAATTTGTCTGGGCAGGGAAAAGGCCGCGAGTTAAACTTAAGATTATGCAGGATACTCGTGAAAGAGGTGGTCTTAAAATGCCCAATCTTAAATTATATTATGAAGCTGCTGCGTTAGCAGGAATAAGTGATTGGATTAATTTGACACAAGAGAGATTATTAAATCTTGAGGGCCACGACTTGTTGTTTGGTTGGCATGCATACTTGTTGTATGATAAGAAGGTAGATAATGTGTTTAAAGTGCATATTTTAAGACAGGCATTGTTGAGAGTCTGGAAGAAGTATAGACATAAGTTAGACTGTAAGATACCATTGTGGGCAATCCCAAAACACGCAATAGAAAATATAAATGTTGGTTTCAAACATGATGTGACTACGTATAAAGAGATTTTAAGTTTGGAAAGAAATGTTTGGTGTCTGAAACCGTACAGCCTCTTGCGAGATGAGAAGATTATTCAAACTTGGTTTCAATATATCCAGCTACGGGCCAGGTGGAAAGAAGATCAGAAAACTGGCTTTACAATGACTGATGAAAATCTGATAAAGCAAATTAGAAATCAGGGTCCGGCACATATCAAACGGATATATCTTGCATTGATAGAAATTGACTCAGAAACAGAGCTTGTTAAAGATTGTATGATAAAATGGGCCCAAAATATTCAAGAAGTTATTACAATGGACACGTGGGAAAAGATTTGGGTGAGGAATGTAAAATTTACACAAGCTCAAAGTTTAAGAGAGAGCTTTTATAAAATGTTTTATAGATGGCATTTAGATCCTAAAAAGCTGGCAAGTATGTACCCGAATTATCAGCCCAAATGTTGGAGGTGCGGTGATGAAGATGCAACATATTTTCATATATGGTGGACTTGTAAAAAGGTTAAGGCTTTTTGGATAAAAATTTGGTGGAACATGCAGAAGATCTTTAAGGAAAAGATAAAGTTTTGTCCGCAATTCTTTTTGTTGGGTATAACTACAGAAGCTACTGTTGTGGACACTAAG
Source organism: Vipera ursinii (assembly GCF_947247035.1). Lineage (NCBI taxonomy): Eukaryota > Metazoa > Chordata > Lepidosauria > Squamata > Viperidae > Vipera > Vipera ursinii. The sequence goes on from NC_139523.1 coordinate 8,944,954, forward strand.
TTGATGTTGAATTTAATTACAGCAGCAAGACTTCTAATAGGTCAGTATTGGAAGAAGGAGGAATTGCCGACTATAGAGGAATGGACTTTAAAGGTTTCTGACCTGGCAGAAATGGCAAAGATCTCGGCTTATTTGAAAGATCACTCGCAAGAACGCTATATTATGGAGTGGAAAAAATGGACTGAATATATCCAGAAGAAATATGGGACTAAAAAGTTTCACTTAGCATTTGAATGAATCTTCCTTTCTTTTTTTTTCTCTTTTTCTTTCTTTTTATATGTAATATTAATATTGTTTGTAGTTATCTTATATGAGTTAGAGGGCGATAGATTTAAGAGTTTATTGTTGTTAGCATATGGATGTTTATGATTGTTTTCTGTTTTTATACCTTGTACTTAGCTCTGGGAAGTCCGGGGGGGGGGGGGAGAGGGGGGAGGGGTAGGGAGGGGAGGGGGAGGGGGGATTGTTAAAGATAAAATGTATTTTAAAACTTTTCAATAAAAAAAAAGAATTACATGGATGAATTCCAACCTTCTTTTCAATAGATAATTACAGTCTTTTTATCCTCTTAGATATTATACGTCCCTCCAGCCCCTCATTTAATCCACATCTTTCTTGATCCATAAATCCATAAATCATCCTTTCATCCCTTTCTTCCTTCAGCAAATGTCTTTACGAGGGGTCCACAACCTTGACAACTTTAAGACTTGTGGACTTCAGCTCCCAGAAATCCTCAGCCAGCATAGCTGAAGCCCACAAGTCTTAAAGTGGTCAAGGTTGCGGACCCCTGCTCTGAAAAGCCTCCCTGCCTGTTTCATAACTTTCCTCAACCGAAGCCAAAATTTCTGTGGCTACGTACGGAGTGACTTTTGTTCAGTGAATTTCACCCCATTTTAACGACCTTTCTTGCCACGGTTGTTAAGTGAGTCACTGCTGTTGTTAAATTGTAACCCGGTTGTTAAGTGAAGCTGGCTTCTCCATTGACTTTGCTTGTCAGAAGGTCACAAAAGGGGATCAGATGACCCTGGGACACAGCAACGGTCGTAAGTATGAGTCAGTCGTCAAGTATCCGAATTTTGATCATGTGACCACGGGGATGCGGCAATGGTTGTGTGAAAAACAGTCCTGTGTCTCTTTTTTCAGTGCTGTTGTAACTTCAAACACTCACTAAATGAATTGTTGTAAGTCGAGGACTATCTGTATGCTCATTTATTTAAGTCTGGTTCACCTTCTCCAATTTCACCTTTCTGTTAGTAATACTGTGTTCTTAAGCTTTTTTTAAAATGTATTTGAGAAATTATACACCATTCTCTGTATCACAGCTACTGCCACTTATGCCATGAAGCAACTGACCAATGTTGCAAACAAAAGTAGACATAATTCATGTGTTTATCCATAACTTTATAGTCATTGGCAGCCATCTCATAAAATGCTTCACCTTGCTTCCGAATTGATTCATTTTCTTGATATTTTAATTTTATTTATTTTATTTATTTTAATTCCATTTATATCCCGCCCTTCTCCAAAGACTCAGGGCGGCTTACAAGCTTAGCAGTAGCCTTCATTCTATGTATATGCCTGCTTATTAGGGCTTTCACACACACCCCAAGCGGCATTATTACAAAGTCAGCTTAATTGCCCCCAACAATCTGGGTCCTCATTTTACCTACCTCGGAAGGATGGAAGGCTGAGTCAACCTTGAGCCTGGTGGGACTCGAACCTGCACTGATTGCAGGCAGCTGGTGTTACTTAAGCAGGCATTAGCCCACTACTCCACCAAGGCTCTTTTAGCCACTCCAAGTGACCACCAAGGACAGAACTTTCTGCAACAAAAGCGGTTTAATCCCCTTTTTAAAAAGTCGTTATGATCTCTTGTAGCAGTGATTCCATAAGTTGACTCATTCAGGTGCTGATTCCGAGGATTCCCTCCCTAACAGAAATTAGCTTTGGTTGCCTATGATTTCCTTAGTATCCTCCAGTCAAAAATCTTGTAATTACCTTTTTTTAAAAAAAGATGAGCAAGATGAAACAACCCCACCTCCCCCCCCCCGGGTCATATAACAAGACAAACATAAAACAAGCCTATTTTACTAGTTGCAACAGAAATTTACATGACTTTGGGGGATATGCTGTTGGCTCTGTGCTGGCTCTAAAGTGGTTTATCTTCAGTCATTAAATGTAATTAAATCATGGCTCTCCTTGTCTCCCCTTCAAAAAGCAAGCATAAAACAAAATTTAATAGAGAAATCCACGGCCTCCCCAGCCATACAATAACAATAAAAATATTCTGCTGAAACACAAAGCTGGAAACACAAGGGGAGATGTGGAAAATTAAAGGAGTGAAGAAACTTGACCAAGGGTCAAACTTCTTGACAACCGTTGGGTGAAACAAGGAAGATTTAAGAGGCTAAAAGGATTGTAGCCAATCTGAATTTACTACCTTATAAAACAGATTCTCTTGTTCTGACTTACTCTCAGAGCTGCCCAAAATCAGGCCTTCAAAACAAACAAACAAACAAACAAACAAACAAGCAGTTCTCACCCCAATGGAAAGGATAAATAACACAAAGGCACAAATTGGTTTAACCAAGGCAGCTCAATGCACAGCTGTTGCATTCATCCATGTCTAAATTTTGATTCATGCGTACAGTAACGTTTCCGTATTTAGAATAGAATAGAATAGAATAGAGCTGCAAGAGACCTTGGAGGTCTTCTAGTCCAGCCCTCTGCTCAAGCCTCTTTTTAAAAATCTCCAGTGATGGAGCGCCCATGATTTCTGAAGGCAAGCCATTCCACTGGTTAATTGTCCTCGCTGTCAGGAAGTTTCTCCATAATTCCAGGTTACTTCTCTCTTTGATCAGTTTCCAACCACTGTTTCTCGTCCTTCCCTCTGGTGCTTTGGTGAACAATTTGTGTGTCTTAGGTCATTTTCACATCACCATTGTTCCCAACTCCCCTGTCTGTCCTCAGATTGCAGTAGCTAGAAGACCACAATGCTATTGTACAGTAGTAGCTTGGCTTGCCAAGGTACCAGCCCTGATATAGGACAAGCTTGCGTGCTTCCAACACCTTGGAAGCACACAAGCTTGTTCTATATCAGGGCTTCACACCAGAGAGAAAGACCAGTGGCTCTTCCTGCAGCATCACCCAAGGCCCCCTCTCTTTCTGGAGCTGCCTGGCAAATGGGAACTGCAACCGGGAAGGATCAGAGCCATCAGAAATCTGACCGCCTACACAAAGCACCAGCTGGTCTCTCCACCGAAGTGGTACCTATCTATCTACTTGCATCAAACATGCTTTCGAATGGTTAGATCAGGGCTCTTCAAACTTGGCAACTTTAAGACTTGTGAACTTCAACTCCCAGAATTCCTCGGCCAGCCAGGAATTAAAGTTGCCAAGTTTGAAGACCCCTGGGTTAGGTGGACAGAAGCTGAGGTGAGTGATAGGAGCTCAACTGTCACACAGAGCTAGGACTTGAACTGCCAGAACTGAGATCATCTCCAGCATCATTAAGCAGCTGCACCTCTTCGAAATAAAAACAAACAAAAAAACCCATTGCTTTTGGTAGGATTTGTCCCAAGTCTGAACTGGCCTAAAGAATCATACAAAAGTACCCTTCTGTTTCTCAACCTTGGCAACTTTAGTATAAGTGGACATCAATAGCCGGAACTGGGAGTTGGCTGGAGAATTCTGGACTTGAAGTCCACATATCTGAAAGATGCCAAGGTTGAGAAACACTATCTCAGAGCATTTTGTCCCAGGAAGACTAATTGGAGAATGTTTTCCAGGGACACCTCCAATACTCCAAGTTATACCTTAAGACAGCTATGTCCATATCTCTCCTAATGGCTAAAAGTAAAAAAAAAGAGCTAAGAGTCTCTATTTAATATCCATATGCTTGTCACCAAGAAAGGAGAAATTATGCTTTCAAGCAAAGAAGCCAACAGCCTTTTGCATTTTACCTTTCCTTTGCCAAACCCATTAAATTGGTGCTGACAAAAATTGTTCTTCAGAGAATGAATTCCTGCAGTTATTCCAAACAGGGCTAACAATTTAATGATGTTATCCTCTTTAATATTGGAGGGAAGAGGAAGAAGGAGACAATGACCAGATCTGAAGCTCCCATAAAATTCCCTGAATTAAAAAGGGCTATTATACAAAAGATTTAGATGACCAGAAAGACTGGGCAGGCATGTGATTAAAGCTCTATCCATTCCTATTAATCTTGCAGGAGTTCAGAAAAGGACAGCTGGATGAAGTATTTTACTTTCTCTATTGTCCTGCACACAACTTGACTTACACCAGTGCTGCACAATCTTTTTGTCTTGAGATCTTCACCAGCCTCTTGGCAATATACTGTATATATGGTCCTAACCTGTAGATGCCCAACTTCTCCTTTGATCAAGGGTCAACTGAGCTCAGATGACATTTCCCTAGCAAAAGCCCAACTCTCAATAGCCAGGCAATAAAGATTTATGAGTCCGAGGTTTTGCATTTCTTCAAATATAGCATTTCTTCTGCAAGCTGAATTCTCCTACTGTTTTCATAACACCAAGTCTCTTTCCCTCAGGCGTACAGGATATTTATACAACTCAAGCTCCGTCGAATTAGAATTCTCTTGATGGTTCTCAATGAAGAAAGAAATTGAAGAAAATTCCATGATCACTTCGGATTCCCCCCTCCCCCCCACTCCCGAAGAACTTTGGAAAAGAAAGTGTGGTTTTATTTTTGCCTTCCTCTTTATCAAGACACAAAGAAATGCAACTTCCTAAACAATCCTGAGACTCGTTTTTTTTTTAAACTCACCTGCCTGTCTTTGAAATGCCTGTTTCTTCAAGTTCAGTGTGTCTTCCACTTTTCTTTCCGAAACTCCTGAACTCAGCCTGAACACTCTCATTGTACTTTGCCAAAGTGTGACGTACACACCCACTTACATATTCCCTCTAAACATCCTTGCACTCCATCCCAAGACAAGGGGTCAATTTATGCCTTTCATGGGTTTTTTTATAAACAAACGAGGGCAGCATTAACCACACACTTCACCTTTCTTGTTTCGCCATATGAACTGTGGCAGATTCATGATTTTTCATCTCATCCTGAAACGAGTTTCCTTCACGTGCTTCGCATGTCGAGCCAGCAAGAACCATTCATTGGACTAGAGTGAGGAACAGCAGTTGGAAAGCTATGAATGAAATGTCTAATCTCTGAATACTCAATTTTCTTGCCAGTACACAAAAACTAGTTGTAAACTTTTTAATCCCAGCCAAAGAGCTGTATAAATGCAAGAAAAGCCAAAACAGGATACTAGCCACAGAAAGAAGTCACTATTTTCAATCATTTTTTTTTTCATTAAAAGAGGGAGCAAGCTTCCAGTCCTCATGGGTGCGGAAAGAGCCTTCAATGATTGTGGCAACAGCTGATAGAATAGATAAGGCATTGCAAATTCATATTGAACCAGGCATTTACCATACTTAGAGCAAGAAGGATAAAATTCTCCAGTTATAAAGATATTATTTTTCCAAGTCAAGCTTCTGAAAGGAGACAGAGTTTGGCCTGCAGAGTACTGAATAAAGTAGTACAAACGTGATTTAATTCCATAGGCATTCTCACTCAATTGTTCATTCAGTAGTATACATATTAAATACAATTCACTTACTCACTCTCCAATCGGGAATTCCATCATTTCCACCATCATCTGCCAATGAAAACTATAATTTTGTAACAATTTTTGGAGATCTCAGGGGTCTGGCCCAAGATTTTGAGGAGCTAAAAACTATTCTAGAGCAGAGTGCTTCAGTTTGGGAAAAAAAAAAGCTCCAAGGATGTATTTGATCCCATTGGGGAAAACAGAGAGTCCTGCAGTCAGGTTAATATCTGGGATAAGTGTGTATTCAGCACATTTCAATAAGAAAAATGATTGCCTTTGGGGCAATCAGCAAGAGACCCACAATTATGTCTCTTTGCAGTGTTCCATGGTGACGTGACTGTGATTTACAATTTTTTTCAGTAACCAGAATTTACTTCCAGTTTCCAGCAAAAGAGACTCGATAGCAAACAATGGGTTCACTTAATGATCACAGCATCTGCTTGCCCACAGGATTCACTTAATGACCACCACAAAAAGGTCATAAGATTAATCTTGGTCATGTGTTGACCAGGTTAATGACCATCACAACTTACGATCCCAATTGTCTGCTTGGTTATGGTCTATCTGTAAGCACTGTAGGAGATTCTTCTAGGAACTGTGATTGTTTCTGCCTCTACTGCACTTCAATTTGCATGAGGTGTCTATAGCGGTGCCTAGGTGCGGACCTGATTTCCACACACACAAATATTTCTCTGAGAGAAAAGAAAAATAATGAACAAAATACAGAGTAGGAGAAGCTACCAGTAGGCGTGCTCTTTAGCTATGCTTACAACACATCACTGACTGCCATCTCTCTGTCTTATGCCTGGCCCAGGAGAGAAGATGTATCTCACTACGCATAAAGTTCTCCTTTGCTTCAAAACACCTGTCACCTGTCAGAGATGCTCCGATTTTGCAGTGACTGGACTAGATGACCTCTAAGACTCCCCTCCAACTCTACTAACTCTATAAGAGACACCATAGGAGTCATCTGGGATTGTGTTTGCATTTGTTTGAACTCAGATTCACTGTAGGTCATTTGTCTTGACCTGTGGGGTTCAAGGGATGCCTGCATCAGGCAGGAAAGGCTGGCTGGCCTTCAGCACCTTGGATAGCTCCAAACAAGGGGAAAAATCCTCCAATGCAACTAATCCTTTTATCTTTCTTGGATCAGGTTTTCTATTCTTTGACTCCACCCCTTCAGAGAGCTTTTCCAGGTAATCCTCCAGTTACAATTGGTTGCTTAGCGACTGTTGCAAGTTAAGGTGGACCTTCGTATCTGTGACCCCGTTCCAAAGTTACAATGGCTGCCCCCCCCGCCCCACATTCAAGAGACTGCATATTGGATGCTCTGCAACTGACCCCCTTTTCTGGCCATCTGTGGCATCCTGTTGTCATATGATCATGATTTATGTTTTTGCTGAAAACTGGTGTTTATTTCCAATTTTTGGCAAAAGCAGCCCATTGCAAACAATGGGTTTTCCTAACAACCGTGGATTCACTTAATGGCCATGGTGATTCACTTAATGACTGCTGCAAAAAAGGTCATAAAATCAGATCACTTATATGATGACTCCCTTTACAACCATCATGACTTACAACCGTAATGGGCAGGTTCCATTACAGTAGTAAGTTGAGGACAGCCTATAAATTACCAGTTAACTCAAATTAAAATTTCAACTTCAGCACCCATAAGCATGGGTTGAAAGAATATTGTGGTCACTCTCACAAAATGGATGCCATGAAGGGAGGGGGCGAGGCTGTTTGCAAACAGTGACCATTTGCCAGGACACAAAAAAATTCCTCTTCCATGGAAATTCAATACTGCCTGAGCTGACCTTTTTTAGGCAGGTAGTTACACTTCCAAACCGAACTCCAGAAGCCTTCATTTTTATTTTCCAAGATGGCAGTGGGGCCTATGTGATGATCCGGAGGCATAAGGACAATCTATCAAGGGGCAATATGGAGACTGGAGCATAACTTTTCAGTGTAACATGTTAAAAATGGAATCCAACTTAAATTAAAAATGGGGTATGATGGTTCAGTGGTTAAACATACTGAGCTTGTCAGCTGCAAAGCTGACAGCCCGGGTTTGAGACCTGAATGCTGTGCAACAGGGGTGAGCTCCCGTTCCTTGCCCATCTAGCAATTCGAAAGCATGCAAATGCAAGTAGATAAATAGGTACCACTTTGGTGGTAAAGTAACAGCATTCCATTTATCTTTGGCATATAGCTGTGCTGGCTACATGACCACAGAAAGTATTTTCAGACAACGCTGACTCCCTTGCCCAAGAAATGGAGATGAGCACCACGCTCTAGAGTCGGACACAACTGGACAGGGAAACCTTTAACTTTTACCTTAAATTAAAAACAGCTCAACAGATGTTATTTGTTCCAGTCATCTATTCAGGCACCAGATGAACCCAGGCTAAGTTAAAGCACAAGTAGCAAGATCTCATTTCGTCATGTAATGTTATTAAAATTCAAAAATATGAATTAAAAGTAAGCAGGAAAAGAAAGTAGAAAAGAAAGAATCCGACAAAAAGCAAGATAAAAGTGCTAAGAAAAGAAGAATGGAAAAAAGTAAAGAAAAAAAAGGTATTCCAGTTTTCTTTGTTACAGATATAGATTAAAAAAAACACCCAACTCTTATTCTGAAATTAATCATAGTCTACATTACCTCTCTAATTCCATAGAATTCTAGTCGTCAAATCCCAGAATCAAAATTTTATTTCTCTCAGGATCTTGCAAAAAGTCCAAAAGTGACTCCCACTTAGAAATAAAATTGTCAATGTCTTTGATTAAAAGTGTCAATTTGGCCAACTCGGCCAAATGACGTGACCTCACAATGCACAATGTTTCCTCCTCCTCAGGGAAGCGGAGGCATGGAGAAACGCCAAACACAACAAGGTTGGGTTGTAGGTTTCTTTTCATTAAGAAGGGAAGGAGGAAGAGATTTGCACATATAGGTAGCCCTTGACCACAGCTGAGCCCAAAATTGCTTTCCAATATGCTGAATTTTCAGGAATCCTTTACTTTGCCAAACAAACCTTCCGTTCAGCTTCCTTGCTTAATACATGTGCTCATTGTCTCTCCCATGTAGCATTTCCCAGGGAACATGTGTAGCTTAAGGAATGTGAATATATGTGACCCGGGGTAATGTTGCAGGATCCAATCTGGGTTGGTCACCGGGACCAGAGGTTTCATCTTCCGAGCTTTCGGACCTGTGCTGTAACCCCTCCTCAGGGAAAAGTTCTCTCCATCCCTGAGGATGGGCTCCAGCACGGGTCCGAAAGCTCAGAAGACGAAACGTGCAGGCCATGCCTACCCCAGCTCCGCAAAGGGGGAAAAAAAGTGATAGGTCACGTGACACAATCAAGTTTGACCCCGGTCGGTGCTCTAGTCAAAGGATCCTGTGCTGAGCAGAAGATTGGTTTGATGGCCTCTACAATCTCTTCCTACTCTACAATGCCATCTTTGAATCCTCCATTGGGAGTCTCAGATAAAGTCCACCTCCACCAAAAAAGACTGTTTAAAGAGTCCCCTATTCAACCAGACTTGTATCTAGTTTGACCGATAAACTTGGAAGTGCCAAGGCTGCATGTTACTAAGTGGTGGAAATAGCAATCCCCCTTGTGCGTTTCATCGGCTTGGAACCCAGCCAGTTTTCAATCAGGCTAAGCTCATTATAGAGTTGCCGGTGGCATCCTTCTTTGCTCTGAGACTGAGTCCTGCGGTTTGGAGCACCTTCCTCCAGGGAAATTGGTTTCAGGCGAGTGTAATTTTCCAGGTACAAGGTCATGGGTGGATCAGAGTTCTGGGCTTTCATGCTCAGCCATGGAGAAAACTAGCTGGATGCCAGTCAGGTTTTTCTTTCTCGACTTAAGAATGACATCACAAGACAGTAGCAGGAATCAAAATAAGACCAGGAGAAATTATACAAAACAAGGGGGTTTTGTTATCTGGACCGTCACACGAAGACGTGAAGAATGGTCATGCCTGGTTAATGTCAGGAGGAAACAATCCATTCCAGCCAGCAGAAGAGAATGCAGACCTGCTTGCTTTTCCTATAGGGGTAGTCCTCCACTTACAACAGTCCATTTTAGTGACCATTCAAAGTTACGACAGAGCCGAAAACAGGGACTTATAATCATTTTTCACACTTGTTGCAGCATCCTCGTGGTCATCTGATCAAAATCCAGATGTTTGGCAACCGGCTCATATTTATGACGGTCGCAGTGTGCCGGGTTCACGTGGTCCCCTTTTGCGACCTTCTGACAAGCAAAGTCAATGGGGAAGCCAGCTTCACTTAACAGCCATGTTACTAACTTCACAACTACAGGGATTCACTTACCAACTGTGGCAAGAGAGGTTGCAAAACGGGGGGAGGGAGGGGACTCTAGTCTGTCCTGATTAGTCTTTATTAATATTTATTTATTTATTTATTTATTTATTTATTTATTTATTTATTTATTTATTTATATCCCATTTATATCCCGCCCTTCTCCGAAGACTCAGGGCGGCTTACAAGCTTAGCAGTAGCCTTCATTCTATGTATATGCCTGCTTATTAGGGCTTTCACACACACACCAAGCGGCATTATTACAAAGTCAGCTTATTGCCCCCAACAATCTGGGTCCTCATTTTACCTACCTCGGAAGAATGGAAGGCTGAGTCAACCTTGAGCCTGGTGGGACTCGAACCTGCACTAATTGCAGGCAGCTGATGTTACTTAAGGAGGCATTAGCCCACTGCTCCACCAAGGCTCTTGTAGCCGTATTGCCCTCTTAGGCCTCATGGCCATGACAAACAGAAGTTTACTAATGACTGCCATAGCTGCGATGGAGAACTTTCATGGAGAACTTCTCGTATTCATGAAGGAGCTGCTATGCTGGGTATGGAATAATAATAAAGACTAATAAGGACAGACTAGAAAGGTCACTTCCTATCTCCTCTACTTCCCAGGTTGTTTTCTATATCACTATCTCCATGTTTTCTTGGGCAAGCAGAACATCTCCCAAGAAATGACAAAGTCATTTTTATTTCCTTGCCATGATTATGGGGTCCATGCAGGGTACAAAGGTGCCCTTGAAATAAAGACGGATCTGGAAATGAATGCTATGCTTTCCAATATGCTGAATTTTCACTGATTCCTTCAGGAATGCTTTACTTCGCCAAACAAACCTTCTATTCAGTTCCCTTGCTTACTATTCCCCAGATAGGCTTGGTTTCAATTGCCAGAATTCCCTAATCAAATTGGGGAAGCCTGGTGTATGTCTTTTGGGAGACAGTGAAGGAAATCACCAAGCGATCCTAATGAAATTAGGAAAAAACAACCTTCCCTTTGTGATTGAGAGGCCACCTGTGTTATCCGCCCCAACAGAAACCACACTGTTCCCATTTTAGCATTTCAAAATGTTTTGCAATGCGGTTTGAAACCCAGAGAACTGTGTGCATCTATGTATAATTGTACTGTGCAGAAGTGCACATGCACACAAACAGAGATATATCAGCACACATGGGCACAAAGGACACGCACATTTTCCTGAAAACGTTCAGTGCAATTTTTTTTAAAAAAATCATGAAACTGAAAAACTTGTCCAAATGATTGAACGAACGAACAAATGGGAATATACCCTATTTGGCCTCAGCAAATGGCTGCATCAGGAAACTAAACAAAACAGGGTCAGGCCAGGCTATTCAGCAATCCTGGGAAATTAAAACAAAACCCAAAATAAGATCATTTCTATATTGCATCTTGTTTGGGCTGAATATGTCTACATGCATATAACTGGGTTAGCAGCAGTACAGAAATGTTCTTATTTTGGATTTTGTTTTAATTTCCCAGGACTGCTGAATAGCCTGGCCTGACCGTGTTCTGTCTAGTTTCTTGATGCAGCCATTTGCTGAGGCCAAATAGCATATATTCCCATTTGTTCGTTCATTCGTTCATTCATTCATTCATTCATTCATTCATTCATTCATTCATTCATTCATTCATTCGATACAAGGATCAAGTCCAGCTTCGTACAGAGTCAGATCAATGGGTCAAACCATCAAGCTTAATCTCTCTACTTTGATAACTGGTATTTTTCTAAAATCAAGCCTGGACTTCTTATAAGCCAAACCAATGAGTAACCCTCCAAGTAAAGTATCTTCCTGATAAATACCAGCTAAGCAAGTGGCTTTACCTGAAGTCTTGGTACAGCAAGACCACGTGCAAATGTTTTTCAAATGTTTTCGAAGTTGAGTTTCACAGCATCTCTAAGGGTCTTTCTGGAAGCCTGTTAAAGGCCATGAGACCAGGGCCACAGAGTCATCATCCTAGAAGGGAGCAAAAGAGGCATCACATGGCAGACCTGAGTGGACTCTTGAGTCTCTGTGAGACTTTTACAGGAGGTTAAAATAATGGGTTGTGCCCCATTCCACTGTAATCACAGGAGAAATTTCTTAATAACATCTTCCTTTTTTTATTGAGGCCATTCAGAGTATGCTGCCTCCACTTTTTCCCAAGGAAGCAGTCCAAATATAAATATACCCCATTCAGAAAAATCCACTGAACTTCACACCAGAGTAAGAGTAAGAGTCTCAATGAATATTTGGACTACAACTCCCATCACCCTTATATATATCCAGAAAGATATCTGCCACAAAAAAAGGTGGTGGTGGTCAACCTATTGTCCAAAGCATCTGGAGGCAAGACAAAAAGCAGTGAATGGAAACTAATCAAGGAGAGAAGCAACCTGGAATTAAGGTGAAATTTCCAGACAATTAGAACAATTATTCAGTGGAACGACTTGCCTCCAGAAGTTGTGGGTGCTCCAGCATTGAAGGTTTTTAAGAAGAGACTGGACAGCCATTTGTCTGAAATGGTTTAGGGTTTCCTGCTTAACCAGTGGATTGAACTGGAAGACCTTCAAGATTCCTTTTAACTCTGTTATTCTGTTATTAAGAATCTAGAAGGATGATCGATGCGTCTGCTTTTGATCGAAAGTTCAACAGGAACAGCATTTAACTGGAAGGAAGCTAAGCAGGATCAGGCCTTGTTAGTGCTTGGATGGGAGCCAAGGGAAATGATGGCTGTATGGAGATGGTCAAAGCATCCCAGAAGAGACCAGTGGTAAACTATTTCCACACTCTTGCAATGAAAGTGACTGTGACATGTCCTTACAGTCGCCAAGTGTTAAGCTCAGCTTGAAGGAAACTTGACTTTAAACAAGCAAAACTGGGATTATAAAGAGCATAGAACAGACCTCTGGGCAAAAGTGAAGAACAGACAAGTGATTGTTAAACTGCGGACCATTTGTTCTCCTTGGTACAACCATCACCACCAGAAAGCTCCATTCGATTGCAAATTATACCATTCCTTATAACGACCAATATGATGTATCTGTTGAAAGCCACCCTAAAACAGCCAACACCAGATGCTTCTGATCTGAATTTAGCCAGGGCAGACAATGGTGAAGTCAATAATGCTGGGATCGATCCTGAACTGGACATTGCAACCAATATCTTTGTATGTTCTCTGATTCTGCTCTTTCATGCTCCTGCCTTTTGTGGGCATCCTGGCAAGAATAAAAGGGTCAAAAATCCAACCACCTGAACGTCCCACTTCAAAGCTTCTGTCACATAAGCCAGATTAAGGCTGTTCTCAGCAGCAATGGTGCGAGAATGGTTATTTATCCCTTCCAGCAGGCAACACGCTATGTGCCAATTTTGCTATGAGGGTAACCTGACACGAGTCACCAATCATTTAGTCAAGATCACAAGCTGTCTTGCATCTCCTGGTCCCTGAAGGCTGGGGAGGAACCATTCCCTCTTCTCTAGTAGGACAACTCTCCACAGCCAACTGGTCACAGCCAACTCACCGCGGAAGAGCTCGCCATGGGACAAGAGTTACATTAATATTGACGAAGTAGTGGAATAGAATCATTAAAGAAAGGATTCTAAGGGAGGGACAAAAATGAAATGGGAGTGACAATTATTTTAAATTTTAAATAATTAAATCGAAGCGTCGAATTGTCCCACAGTGAGTTGTCGCTTGTCGAGTTGGCCGCAAATTGTCCCATTCCACTTGGAGTTGACTTTGGAGAAAATTAGACAATTGCCAACCCACACACACATTAAGCTCGGGAAAAGAGAAAGCCTGACTGAATGCTTCTTTCATTCTTCTTGCATTGTAACGTGAAGGAGATCAGTTTCATTTTGTTTCCTTACAGTTTCTCTGTTTCCTGGGCTGCTTATTCAACTGTCCCCCTCGGTCTAGTTTCTCCATGGTCACCTCCTTTTGCTCTCTACACTTGACAATGTTTTCTAAGGCCTTTCTATTTTAGGCAGCAAGACCTCCTTACTGTTTCCAAGCTGATTCCCAAGACCTGGATCAATCTGAATAGCATATATAAGGTAAAAGTAAAGGTTCCCCTGCACATGCGTGCTAGTCGTTTCCGACTCTAGGGGCCGGTGCTCATCTCCGTTTCAAAGCCGAAGAGCCAGCGCTTGTCCGAGGACGTCTCCGTGGTCATGTGGCCAGCATGACTAGATGCCAAAGGCGCACGGAACGCTGTTACCTTCCCACCGTAGTGGTCCCTATTTTTCTACTTGCATTTTTACGTGCTTTCGAACTGCTAGGTTGGCAGAAGCTGGGACGAGTAACAGGCGCTCACTCTGCTACGCGGCACTCGGGATTTGACCTGCCAAACTGCCAACCTTCTGATCGACAAGCTCAGCGTCCTAACCCACTGAGCCACCGCGTCCCTTTGAATAGCATATATAGCTAAGTAAATATCACCATCATTTTAGCCATTGTCTATCCACTGCAGGATGAAGGATTCTTCCCCATGTTTCCAACCTGTACGGTCCTGAGTTTTGTTTTACCAATTGGGCCCACAATACTTGCTGATGTTGTCCATCCATCCTGTTTTAGGTCTCTTTCGTGGACACTTTTTATCAATATCTAGCTACGTGTATAGCTAAACAAATGGCTGCTGTCCCTTGTAGACATCCCTGCAAGAAACATTCATTCCTTACCAGGGTATTGGGTTTCTATTTGATAGATCCTAATAGAGATAAGAGGGACGCAGTGGCTCAATGGGTTAAGATGCTGAGCTTGTCGATCAGAAGGTCGGTAGTTTGGTGGGTCGAATCCCGAGTGCCGCGTAACAGAGTGAGCACCTGTTACTCGTCCCAGCTTCTGCCAACCTAGCAGTTCGAAAGCACATAAAAATGCAAGTAGAAAAATGGGGACCACTGTGGTGGGAAGGTAACAGTGTTCCGTGCGCCTTTGGCGTCTAGTCATGCCGGCCACATGACCACGGAGACGTCCTTGGACAAGCGCTGGCTCTTCGGCTTTGAAACAGAGATGAGCACCGGCCCCTAGAGTAGGAAACGACTAGCACGCATGTGCGGGGGAAACTTTACCTTTACCTTTAATAGAGATAAGTGACTTCTTTTTCACCAAATCTTACTGCTCAGTGTACGAATTTGTTGCTTTGGAAGACCCAAAAATATCTGACACTATTTGACGGCCCTTGAATCTCTTAAAAGAGATCCTGTTAACCTGGCGAACTCCGCTATTATCTGGCAGCTGTGAAAACAACTTGTAACAGACACTGGTTGTAATGTCAGCAAACTCACAGCCATACCGCGAACTAACTTACTTGTTACTTGAAATGCTCAGCAGTTCTGATTTGAGAAGCAGAAGCAGAGGAGACACACCTAGAGGGCATACGGGTCCTCGATCTAATTTCCTGTTGTCCTCTGCAACCAAATTGACTCAAACATTTTCTGGTCGGCTGTTTGAGAAAGAAAGAAGGAGAGTGAAAAGGAGACATCAAAAAAGTGTAAAGAGAGAAAGGATTAGGTGGCTAGAATTTCGAGCAAGGGTGACAATAAACGAGAATGTTTGTAGCTCAGGGTTGAACTGTGGGGTCCTTGGTGCTCTCTGAGCTTGGCGGTTTTCTTGCAGATGTTTCTTTACCTAATCAAGGTGCTGATGCTGCAGTACTAATGATGTTACCTAGTTTGGGTAATGAAGTGTCTGCAAGAAAAAAAACCAAGCTCAGAGAGCACCCCTAAAAGAGCCTTGGTGGAGCAGTGCGCTAATGCCTCCTAAAGTAACACCAGCTGCCTGCAATTAGTGCAGGTTCGAGTCCCACCAGGCTCAAGGTTGACTCAGCCTTCCATCCTTCCGAGGTAGGTAAAATGAGGACCCAGATTGTTGGGGGCAATTAAGCTGACTTTGTAATAATGCCGCTTGGAGTTTGTGTGAAAGCCCTAATAAGCAGGCATATACATAGAATGAAGGCTACTGCTAAGCTTGTAAGTCGCCCTGAGTCTTCGGAGAAGGGCGGGATATAAATGGAATTAAAATAAAATAAATAAAAAATAAAATGTGACAATAAATGAGAGGTTCCTGTACTGGACAGAAGGAAAGGAGGAAGCAGCACTACCAAGACAATGGCCATACAAGAGGGGCTTGAGGCCAGGTCAAGGAAGTACATGAATACATGTCTCAGACAAGCCCTTCCCTTGATCACAGAAGAGAAAAGGGAAGGAGGAAGAAGTCTATTCAGGTATAAAACTACAGGTAGTCCTTGACTTACAACAGCTCATTTAGTGACCGTTTCAGTTACAACCAGCACTGGAAAAAGTGACTTGTGACCATTTTTCACACTTACGACCTTTGCAGCAGCCCCAGGATCACGTGATCAAAATTCAGATGCTTAGTAACCAGTTCATATTGATGACCGTTGCTCCGTCCCAAGGTCACGTGATCCCCTTTTGCAACCTTTTGGAGGAGCAAAGCCAATGGGGAAGCCAGATTCACTTAACAACCGGGTTGCTACCTTATCGACCGCAGTGATTCCCTTAACGGAGGAAAGAAAGGTCATACAATGGGGCAAAACTCACACAATGAATTATCTCCCTTAACAACAGAAAATTTGGGCTCAATGGGGTCGTAAGTCGAGGACAGCCCGTATATGTTACTATAGATATAGGTGAGGAGACACGAGAAGTGTTTCCTAGCCTAGTTTTCCAGAGAGTAAAATTTTAAAAAAGGAGGAGAAAATACGTTCAGGCTGGCAAGATTGATGTCAGGTAGCCCAGAGTCAGAAGCACAGCTAGCAGTACTATCTTTATTGTAAGGTTAGATTAACACAGTCTTGCAAATCTGAAAGTATTTCCTTTTAGACGCTAGGAAACTAGGGGGAGGGGGTTCCCATCTGAAATGCATCCTTGGTGCTCCCCAACCACCCTGCTTCTGGGATATCTTTTGCATGAAGGTTACCTAGTCCTCCAACTTTTCCACCTGTCTCTCAAGGTCATTCCCACATACCATTATACACCATCCCTTGTGATGAAGTGGGAAACCTCTCCAGGTAAAGAGGCAAGGAAGACCCATCATGGGAATCAGCATGGCAGAAGATTTCAAAAATGTAGTCTAGGGGTTTCCCCCCTTCATGGATTACTGCCTTGTCGTGGCAAAGGGGCTTGCGTAACTCAATGAAGCTATGAGCTATGCTGTGCAGGGACACCAAAGATGGACAGGTCATAGCAGAGAGTTCTGACAAAGTGTGATCCACTGGAGAAGGAAATGGCAACCCACTCCAGTATCTTTGCCATGAAAACCCCATGGACAGTACCAAAAGGCAAAACGATATGACGCTGGAAGATGAGCCCCTCAGGTCGGAAGGTGTCCAATATGCTACTGGGGAAGAGCAGAGGGCTAGTACTGGAGAAGAGCCTAATGCCGGGAAAGGTTGAGGGCAAGAGAAGAAGGGGACGACAGAGAATGAGGTGGCTGGATGGAGTCACTGAAGCAGTAGGCGTGAGTTTAAATGGACTCCAGAAGATGGTAGAGGACAGGAAGGCCTGGAGGAACATTGTACATGGGGTCGTGATGGGTCGGACACGACTTCGCAACTAACAACAAATCAGAACCCCAGGGCTAAATGGGGCCCTCACAAGTCTTGGATGCAGCTCCCAAGTTCCTGTCAAGGGTCTACCAAATGCTAATTATTAATAAATCAGCAGAAGAACATAACATGCCCAGACATTGTATTAATTTATAATAATTATATTCTCCACAGTTACAATTATTTCACATTTATATTTAGTTGGAATTAAGTGAAGTTACATTCCCTCCTCATCCCGTCACTTTTTGGCCAATTTTACTAGTACGAGAAAACTACTACTAAAAAAAAATCTCATGGGGACGGTGAAACAGTATGTTCTTCTTTGCTTGCCATTAATTCTGTTGGGTGGACCAGCAACAATTCTGAAATTGTCCAGAAAGCATATTTTACGTCATTACCACTACAATCACCTCCTAGCAATAGCATCCATCATTTTCATGACCCCAGGAGTCTTCTCTAACCAAAAAATTGCACTTGAACTAAAACTCCCATGATTCCCAGCCAGAACAATTTTAGCCCAATTTGCCAGAAGTCATAGCAGTGATCGACCAACATTTGAAAGATACCAGATGCTTTTGTTATTGACAGGGAAGTCTAAACTAGAATCACTTTGGGTAGTCAGACGAGCAGCGTATACATTTAACAAATAATAAACCTGGATGCATCCTTGAAAATGGGCAAATACCCCAATTTCTGCATAAGTTGTATCAGAAATGTCCAAAGAGAAAGGCGCTTCTTACTCCCTTAGTGATTCTGGAAACCATTTCAGTTTTGAAAAATTCCTTTTCTCCCTCTTTCCATTGCTCATGGCATTTTCAAAGACTAACCCACAGCAATGTTTAAGTCAACACTTTCCAGAAAATGCAACAGTACATTAAAGTTTCTGTGGTTTTGGCTGATACCACACAGGGCAGCTAAGCAACAGTCTTGCAAGACCAAACCCAGCATATTCCTGTGAAGGGGGAACGTGCTAACCAATTCCTTGACCTGGAACCTCAGCGGAATATTAAAGTTTTGGCAGGCACACCTGGTATTATGGACCGCAAAGAAGAATTCATATCCAGAAACAAGCACGTGTCTGGCTATCAGATCCTCAACCACTGTCACACGAGGAAAAAAACAACAGCAACGCTGTTTTGTCATATTCTGTTTGCTAAACCTCCACAATGGACGATTTGATCCTATAGCATTTTCTAACAGGGTATGCAACATCTTGAGGCCCACGAAATTCCTTATACGCTCGGGCATAAATAAAAAATTTTATGGAGGGGTTCACCAATAGGAAACAGAGAGGAGAGCAGGGGGAAAAAACTCATCATCTGGTTGAACAGCTTCTCTGTGGCTGGTCAGGTCTACTCTGTTAGGTCTCCCACAGTCCAGGCAATTTTCGAGTTACCACTGTAGCGAAGCCTATTCATCATGGTCATAAGTCATGATAGCTGTAAAAAGTGCCGGTCATGTGAAAGCTGGCAGCCTACGTTTCAGGACTGAGCTCCACACGATGGGGTGAGTTCCTGTCCTTGCCAGCGCCTACAAATCTAGCAGCTCGAGCATTGCAATTTGTTAATTTCTGGAGGAGTTCTTTGTGTCTATCTTATCCTTTTTTTAACGGTTTAGTTTTTATATGCTTTATTTGTGTGTTACATTATTGGTATACAATTATACTGTTGTTGTTTGTTTTTTTAAAAAAATATATTTCATGGCCCTTTTTTACTGCTTATGTTTTGAATTATTCTACCTTTTCACAATCTTGTTATATATTTCTTAAAAGGGCTAAAGTTTAATTTCACTGCCAAAAATATAAAAAAGTTGCTTGAAATGTTAATCTTCCATGAACCAGAAGAGCAACCACATCCCTTCTTTTGGCCATTTCTCCACCCCTAACTGTGGAGAAGACATCTGACTCCAAGCTAAGTAGCCAGATCTTCACATGATGGAAGTCGTCACTTCTGTGTTGGACACTGGAACAAAATAACAGAATAATAGAGTTGGAAGGGACCTTGGAGGTCATCTAGTCCAACCCCCTGCTCAAGCAGAAAACCCTATATCATTTCAGAGAAATGGCTGTCCAGTCTCTTCTTTAAAACTTCCAGTGTTGGAGCATTCACAACTTCTAGAGGCAAGGAGTTCCATGGATTAATTGTTCTGACTGCCAGGAAACTTCCCCTTAGTTCTAGGTTGCTTCCCTCCTTGATTAGTTTCCATCCGTTGCTTCTTCTCCTGCCTGTCCTGCAGATAGTGTGGTTCTTGAAGCTTGAAGCAGAGGACCAGGCAGATTGCTCAAACCTAGTGCCCATCTTTCACCAATTCACTTCCACCTAATCCTTGAGTCACCAACCTCTTGGATGGCTCTACCTTCCTGCTTTGACAGGAGATGCTTTCCGAAGGATACAAATCAGGCTGGAACGTGCAGGAGGAAACTTTTCTTCTTAAGTATTTTAGAGGGAGGGCATCTATCTTTATTAACTTTGGCATAAAAGGGGCTGTATTTGCCTCCCTCTCTGGAGTGAATATTATCTCCCCATTCTACCCACACCCCAGTGCTTTCCTCTCCCCTCTGGATGCTAGCTACTGCTAAAGGTAAGTTCTCTGTGGACATTTGGGAATCTTGTTTTCCAAGCATGATGGATTGCAAGAATTATAATCAGCTCACTAGAGGGGAGACTTCATATTTTAGATGCCTAAAGCAAAAGAATTGGATTGGCTCATGAAAAGCCTACAGTATCTCTCTTTCTCTTTCTCTTTCTCTTTCTCTTTCTCTTTCTCTTTCTCTTTCTCTTTCTCTCTCTTTCTCTCCCTCCCTCCCTCCCTCTCTCTCTCTCTCTCTCTCTCTCTCTCTCTCTCTCTCTCCCTCCGTTTTCTCCTGCAGCATAGATGAAATAAGATTGAGCAGATCTCCTCTTTCAAATGCCTTCATTCTGTTGGCAGTAGGAAAACCTGTGGGGCCTATGCTACTGAAAATGCGCAAAGGAGTTCATATGCCATCCTTACATTCCTTAAGACAAGAGGTGGGCACTATATCCCTGTAGCACTTAAATTATATATATAATTTAAGCCAACAGCACAACTTCTTCATGGTGCCCAGCTGGGACTCTTCTCCAGTTTTGTACCATTCAAACTTGTTCAGTCCAAATGTCCGTGATAGGCTCTTCAAGTCTCAAACTGTGTCTCGGATGCCATCCTGTGATTAGACATTTGCCTCATGAAAGTGGAGGGTAGAGTTTGGATGACTATACTCAACTATTGGCTCAAACTATCCTTTTATTCCCTTGTCCTTGCCCCATTAACTATGAGTGATGACTGTCAATGCACATGGGAAAAAATGCAGTGGCAACTAAAATCTCATCCTGGGGCTCCTCTTCAGGTCTTCTACTCAGCACGGGGTATGATCAGGCCAAAGCACTCATCAAATAGTGTGTAGCCAACGCAGAATGCCAGTTGGACCTAGCCAGCTCCCCAACCTTGTTTCCCATGTGTCCCCAGGTTTTAATATTTGATTTCAATTATGTTTTAATTGTAAATGCATAGACATATTTTTATGACTGTAAGCCACCCAGAGTTATACTATGGTAAGATAGGTGTCCAATCAATTTTATAAATAAATAAATAAACCATTATTGCCAGGGAATCCAAGAGGAACTATGCCTCCCCCAGCATACTTAACTAAATTTGAAGTACCTAAATACCTCCAAGTCCCTATATTACAGTGATAATCATACTAACTTCATCTCACCATTACTGCATAAATACCCAGAGTGCACAGGGCAATCCCGCACCTCCCTGTTCCTTGCAGATACGAACCCTGATACAACAAATAACATTGCCAGAGTTAAAATTCATCGGGTGATGACCTGGGTCATAAACTAGACTTAATGAATATCTAGTTCACCACACAGTATGGTAAACCCTAGCATAGGTATAAGATGTTTTCCCAAAACACAAACTACTCGCTGGTCCAAGAAAAACATGGAATATACAACTCCTACTCCATTTGTGGTCTCGCCCACTTTGCCCTTGGTACCACAAAAGAGTTTATGGGTGGCCACTGGACACAAAAGCGTTGTCTGCTCCTTCCAAAGCCTATAATTTACCAGCCATGTCTGAGGTTATGAAACACATTAAGTAAAACCAAACAAACAGCAAGAGTGTATTGTAAGTGCATTGACATCATGAATATCCACAGGAGCGTAACCAGGAATTGAATAAATTCATGATGGGCAATCTTGAAAATTTAGCATTACATCTGGGCTTTGAGCAGCAGGCCACCAAATGCTTGCCAGTTGCAGGGAAGAGAACATGTCTCCACCATCATCTTATGAGAGGCCCAAAGGCATCATCTGATTGGCCAACGTAGGCCTTGGCCTGATCCAGCAAGGACATTCTTAAATAGGTACTCCTTGACCCAAAAGTGCTTTTTCAAGAGGCAACTGGACTTTCTTGTTTCTCTTTGAAGACGTTTCACTTCTCATCCAAGCGTCTTCAGAAGCGAAACATCTTCAAAGAGAAACAAGAAAGTCCAGCTGCCTCTTGAAAAAGCATCTTTGAGACAACTCTGACCTGGATGATGGAGAATCCCCATAGACAGGTAATCCTTGACTTAAGAGCACAGTTGGGACCAGAATTTCCATTGCTAAGCAACTCAATTGTTAAGTCTGATTTTACACCCTTTTTTTTTACATGTTTCTTAATCGCTGCAGTTCTTAATGAATCATGTAGCTGTAAAGCAAATCCATTTCCTCCATTGGCATTGCTTGCTGGAATCTGGAAAAAGTTCAGAGAAGAGCAACTAAGACAATTAAAGGCCTGAAGACTAAAACATATGAAGACCGGCTGCAGGACTTGGGTTTGGCTAGTCTAAAGAAAAGAAGAAATAGGGGAGACATGATAGCCATGTTCCAGTATCTGAGGGCTGCCACAAAGAAGAGGGGATCATGTTATTCTCCAAAGCACCAGAGGGCAGGACAAGAAACAATGGTTGGAAACTGATCAAAGAGAGAAGCAACCTGGAATTAAGGAGAAACTTCCTGACAGTGAGGACAGTTAATCAGTGGAACAGAAGTTGCTTCCAGAAATTATGGGCGCTCCATCGCTGGAGATTTTTAAAAAGAGACTGGACAGTCACTTGCCTGAGATGGTATAGGTTCTCCTGCTTGAGCGGGGGGCTGGACTAGAAGACCTCCAAGGTCCCTTCCAGCTATATTCTATTCTAATCTGGCTGGGAAGGTAGCAAATGGTGATCACATGACTCCAGGATGCTACAACCGCTATAAATACATGGCGGTTGCCAAGCACCCAAATTTTAATCATGTGACCGTGGGGATGCTGTGATGCTTATAAGTGTGAAGACTGGTTATAAATCCCTTTTTTTTTAGTGGCTGTTATAACTGCCGACGGTCACTGAATGAATGATTGTAAGTGGAAGACTACTTGTCTTCTTTCACCCACAAATTCAAAACTCTACATTTCAAGCAGGAATATTATATTATTAAGTTGGCAATTTTAAATATCAACCTCACTGGAATCCTTAGCTTAAAAATCTACAAATTACAATTTTGCAAAATGTTATGCCCAGCTTTAAATTAAAAATAGGAACGATGGCTGCAAAATCAGTCAATGGTATTGGAAGAGGGAAAACCAGATGAGAAGATGAGAGAGAGAAAAAAAAACAACACCAAATATTTCCCTGTATTATTTCTGGTTTAGTCTGCATAGATTCAATTTAGGTCAAAGCTTTTAGGGAAAATTTTCCTGGCAGCTAGAAAACTGCTGTAATTTAACAGATCATGTTGGGTAGTATCATAGTTGGTTATTTATGGTGAGACTGAATTGTGCCTAAGCAACCTTGCAGGAAAGCTTTAGGAATCGGAGGACATCTTATCTTTTAGATTGTTAAAACCAGTCTAAATGTACCCCACCCCCACCCCAAACCTTCCACCTTCCACCAGGCCTCTTATGTAAGATGCTTTACAAAAAAGCAGGAAAGGTACGGATGTTTTCATGTACCTTGTGGCTCTTAAATAGAGATTCTTTTCCAGCCTTCCCTGACTGCAGTTACCATACAGATGTGTGAACTTCAGAATCCCCCAACTAACATCAACCCTACTGAGAATTTTAGCAGTTAAAATCCACAGCGCTGGCAGGTGTCCAGACTAGGGAAAGCCTGTTGCATGTAACCATTTTTTGTTCTTCCTCACTGCAGTCTTAAACTGCCTGTCTCCCACACGCTAACCTGCTGAAAATAAAGCTGGATTAGGAAACCCCTTTTGGATTTGAACTTGTTCCTCTATAGTGCTCAGACTGAAGGAGCTACTTGGATAAGCTGTGAAACATTTCAAACCAAAAAAAGAAGACTCGTTGCCATGACTCAACTTTCAGATCTTTCGACTTGGATGACTGAGAATCAACAGGAAACTCAGAATATAGTTAACACAGCCTCCCAGTTGGTGGATCCCCCTGCATCTTTTGCCCTCTCCCATCTATGTCAGGAAATTAAGCACCAATTTATTTCCATTATGTCGGCATGTCAGTGTCAGGCACCCCACGAACCAAAAAAGACACATGGAATTACCTCTGAGTAGTTTCCTTTACTGTTCCTCATCTATAGACCGAAATCTTGCCAAACTAAAGCAACTATTTGCATCCCTATAGATATACTCTGGGAGTTGCTAGGGAGGAATGTTTTTAACTTTGTTCCTCCTGACCAATCTTTCCTCTTTGCTCTCTGGAATGCAGCCCCTTCTTCCTGGGAATCCAGACCTCATTCCACCACAGTCTAATGTCAGCAGAAACTTGTAAGGTTTTGTTAATGTAAACTTACAATAAAGCAGAGCTTGTATATCAAGTTGTGCTCTTGTCTAGACCACCTTACCAGACTGACATCATTTTTTGCAAGTCTGAAATACATTTCTTCCCTTTACTCTCAAGAAACTAGGGAGGACTGTATTGAAGGACTCTTTTTTCTGGGCTCAGCTGCCTCTTATCCAACAGTTCTCCAACTGTCTACCAGGGTCATTCTTGAATACATGTTCATCATTGTCAGCAAAGTCAAGAAGGTGGCCCTGATGGTGTTTCCCATGACACCCATAAAAAACAAATGAAGTTTTCCATTGCTCTGCAACACCTATCATCTAGATTTATTTTTTTTAACCGTGTCCTCCATGTCAGGAGTGTTTCTCAACCTAGCAATTGTAAGGTGTGTAGACCTCTAGCATGCTGGCTGTGGAATTCTGGGAGTTGAAGTCCACACCTCTTACAGTTGCTGAGATTGAAAAGCACTGCTTTAGATGGTCTTCCTCATAGGCTGGGGACAAGAAGAAGGCAAGATTATGGAGCCCAGCTGAGTATTTCCAAGATATAATTGCATATAGTGAGCTATACATGGAGAACGATCCCTGGGAATTGTGCCACTCCTCAACCCCATGATTGGAGTTGCATTACTTTGAAGGACGGCCAGATAATTTAGCCACCAAGGTAAAATAATCACATGAAATAAAGGCCGACTGCTATTTTGTCATCTTAACAATAAAAGCATTGTTTACTACCCTGTGTTTAAACTAGGATTGCTCCCTAGTAAATATGCTTCCGATTATAACTTTCTTGAGTATTGTTTGGGTCTGCTTTTAATGAACACTGATTTTTCTCTTTCATGTCTTATGAACTGCAGTCATTTGTTTTTGTTTTTGTTTTAAAAAAGGGGTAAGTGACTCAATGCATATTAAAAAAAATCATTTAGCATATAGAAGAGCTGAACTCATTGTACACGGCTTTGATCTACTCAACTCTGCTTTGGCAAAAAGTGTTGTTTTTGTAATGCTTTGGAAAGCCAACATAGAGACCAATGTTTCAGAGAATGTCAGAAGAAAACTGGGGCAGGAAAAATGTGGAGTTGATCAATGCAGTTTCAAAAGACCAGGGGAGGGTGTGCCCCTTAATAAACCTGTAGGCTTTTCTCCAGAATGGGAAGCTTGGCACGCTGGCATTAAGGCAGTGTCAAAAAGTTCATGCGAACGAGCTACCTGTTAGCCCAAAGAAATGAGATCAGACAGTCTGCCTTGATGGGACATTGTCAAAGGCCATTTCCAAGCACTTTGGCTTCCAAAGATCATTTTTTTAATCCCATTTATATCCCGCCCTTCTCTGAAGACTCAGGGCGGCTTACAATCTAAGAAGCACAAATCAATGTGCTTAGCAGTAGCCTTCATTCTATGTATATGCCTGCTTATTAGGGCTTTCGGGGGGCCCCCAAGCGGCATTTTTACAAAGTCAGCTTATTGCCCCCAACAATCTGGGTCCTCATTTTACCTACCTCGGAAGGATGGAAGGCTGAGTCAACCTTGAGCCTGGTGGGACTCGAACCTGCACTAATTGCAGGCAGCTGGTGTTACTTAAGGAGGCATTAGCCCATCGCTCCACCAAATTTTGCAAGCTTTTACAAACATCACCACCATTCCGTTTTTCCTTCCTCCCTCTCTTTCAGGGTTTCTTGCTTTTGAAGACTTGACAAGGCCTTCTGCTCTTCTGTGGACACCCCTCACCCTCCCATAATTTCAAGATCCATTGAAATACCAGAGGGTAGCATTAATCAGAGAGCAAGGCTGCCAGGTACATATTTTGGCCAGACCAACAATGCATGCCAAACCACAGGTATTTTCTGGGACGGTTCCTGTTATGAAAGCTCTTTTTTTTCCCCATAAAGATTCTTTCTTGCTGTAGCCCCCACCCCTTTTATTATCTCTGCTTTTTCCTCACCACTTCCCTCCCTTCCCTAAGGGGGTTCTTCTTTTCCCAAGATGTCATTTGATTGGCTACTTAACCTCGCTCAGCTATAACATTTTGTGATACAAGGAAATGCATATGCACTTCCAACCTCAACCAGGACTGGGACCCTTTGGTTCTAACAACTAAAACCAACCAACAACCAACGAAGCCTGGGACAGTTAACAATTAACCAATGACCCACAAAATGGGAGGATGTAATGGGTCACGTTATAAAGCATGTAAGAAGTACACAGACATCAGAGCTGAATTATATTGGTGTTATTCATTAAATCAGTATTTCCCAAACTCGGCAACTTGAAGATGTGTGGACTTCAACTCCCAGAATTCTCCATCCAGCATCTTCAAGTTACCAAGGTCGAGAAACATTGCATTGAAAGATGGACTGAACTGGATCTTCTTCAAGATATTATACTTCCAGCCACCTGCTAGCCTGTAGATTTGATGTTAGTACTTTGTTCTTTGCTAGGTTTGAAGAGAAAGTGATCACCTTCTTCAGGGCCATTATAAAGTCCATCATTGAACGGATTGTCAAAAGTTGAGAATTACTTGTACATGCCCATGTTCATTTCATCACGTGCAGATTGTTTTTCCTCCAGAAATTCAAGGTGGTCCCTGATTTATCCTTTTAATTTCACAGTCTTCTTATGAGTAGGGCAGAATGGGAGATCATGCATACTGCATGTTTGCGAATTATGCAAACGAACTCTGAGTGTTGAAGTCCACACGTTTTAAATAGCCAAGACTGAAAAACACTGCTTCAAGACAGCGTACCCAGAGGTCTAGTCCACCCACTCACCAATAATAACAACACTACAAGGTGGGTTGGGGAGAGAGAGAGAGAGAGAGAGAGAGAGAGAGAGAGAGAGAGAGAGAGAGAGAGAGATAGCCTAACTTCACCCAATGTCAGTGAAGAGTCTCAGTCATCCATGTAGAGTTGTCTGGAAGTTGAATCATGGCAAATGAGATTCTTTCTTTTTTTTCATTTGAAATGTTTTGCTGCTTATTCAAACAGCTTCTTCGGTCGAGTCCTGTTGCCACCACTTAATTTCCAGTTAAACCCAATAATGATTACACGAGGACTTGAATGTGGGTCCCTCTGACTCACGGTTTACATATTAATACTACCATTCTTCCTAATACAGAGCAACGTCCAAACAAAAGGATTCATAATCCTTTGCTAACAAGGTTTAAATTTGTTTGCAAACAGTGTTTTATTGCTGGTAAACAGCTGTTTCCAATTAGTAACCGGTCATAAACTGGCTCCCCATCTTCTCTCCCAGACCAATTCATTTTTATGAGTTTCTTAAATGTGGGGGAACATGGTGATTGGCAATTTACATAGCTGGGTGGCAGAAAGCAAGCTGAATTGCTCCATCATATGATGAATGACCATTCAGATTTACAAGGAACAAAGTTCACCAGTCTTCTGAATCTTCTACCATTGCAGTCAAGAGGATCCTGGCCCCATTTTGGTGACCAAATATCTGGCTTAAAGTTCATCCTTTTTATCTGATTCTGTTTTTCTGTCTTGCATTTTACAGTTGTGGTTTGATACAACCTTACAGATCCACTGTAGATCAATATAGGCAACAATGGACAAATGGTTTGAGTTTCAATCCTCTCCCATCCTGGTACCTCCAAATTATGTTGAGACCATGGCAATCCTATGTCCGGGAGATGTTGGCTATACAGGTGGTCCTCGATTTATGACCACAAATTCCGGTTGCTAAGTGAGATATTTGTTAAGTGAGTTTTGCCCCATTTTATGACCCTTTTTTGCTACAGTTGTTAAGTGAATCACTGCAGTTGTTAAGTAACATGGTTGTTAAGGGAATCTGGCTTCCCCGTTGACTTTGCTTGTCAGAAGGTCACAAAAGGGGATTACATGGCCCCGGGACACTGCAACCGTCATAAATATGAATCAGTTGCCAAGAGTCTGAATTTTGATCATGTGACCATGGGGATGTTGCAACATTTGAACATTTGAACGGTCACTAAATGAAGTGTTGTAAGTTGAGGATTACCTGTATATGGAATACCGGCTTTGCCTGAGAGACATATGAGAAGCCTTCTTCCTGACAACCCAATTTTTGTTCCAAGGGATCGGTCACGTACATTACTCCCTCTAATTTGACACAGTCCGGTTCAGATTTTGATTTAACTTTCTAGTGGGGAAATTGGACCAGGTTGCAATGTATCAACTCAAAAGGAGACCCACAGACAGGCAAAGCTCTTTTTAAACCACGGTTTCTCAACCTTGACAACTTTTGGATGTGTGGACTTCAACTCCCAGAATCCCCCATCATAAATACAATAAGTTAGTAACATGGTTGTAAAGTGACTCCAGCTCCCCCCTTGGACTTTGCTTGCCAGAAAGCCGCAAAAGGGTATCCCATGACCCTGGGATGCTGCATCTGTCATAAATATGAGCCAGTTGCTAAGCATCTGAATTTTGATCATGGGATCATGGGGATACTTCAACAATTGCAAGTGTGGAAAACGTCCTAAGTTACTTTTTCAATGCCATTGTAACATCAGTCACTAAATGAACTCTTTAAGCCGAGGACTATCTGTATAGGACAATAAAGCAAAAATTTCTGGTTTCAATATATCTAGTAAGATTCATATTGGAAAGGATTACCCACTACTTTTTATGTAGAATTATAGATTACGCAGAAAGTTGATTTTTAAGGAAATGGCAGATCTAGCAGGTAGAAAATGCATTAGATTGGAAGAAAGTAGATTTCATAGCAGGCTACCCTAAATCATTCTGACTCTGGCTTACATACGCTTTAAAAAAAGGATAAGGGGAGAAAGGCCAATAGGTTATATTTCATGTGTTAAGAATAACATTTGCTTTTTGTACGAGTATGAGCATGGTATGAGTAACAGGAACACACCTCAAAGTAAGGGTGGAGATGTGTGTACTTTTTTTTTTTAATTGGGAGTATTTTCTAAAAGCAGGTACAAGGAAATCCCAGTTTAGAGAAAGAATATGGCTTAGAACATGAGGTATATCTGAGTATGACATACAAGTAATAATAAAAATGTGCCTGGTAGAAAACTGGGATGTAGAGTGACTGCTATGAGTTAAGGACATGAACTTACAGCATGAGAAATAGTTTTAAAAGAGAGATCAGGACAGGCTAGAGAGCATCTATATACTGATTGTAATTTTCAGCACATTCTTACGCTCAGTTAAAAAAAATATCATCGGCTCTATCTGGTTGCGAGATAATATATGCACAGAGCTGTTCATTTGCCCTGCACCTTGAGTCATCTCTAATACTATAGTGATAGAGCCTTGGTGGAGAAATGGGCTAATGCCTCCTTAAGTAACACCAGCTACCTGCAATTATTGCAGGTTCGCATCCCACCAGGCTCAAGGTTGACTCAGCCTTCCATCCTTCCGAGGTAGGTAAAATGAGGACCCAGATTGTTGGGGGCAATAAGTTGACTTTGTAATAATGCCGCTTGGAGGGGGGGGGGGGCGAAAGCCCTAATAAGCAGGCATATGCATAGAATGAAGGCTATTGCTAAGCACATTTGATTTGTGCTTAGATTGTAAGCCACCCTGAATCTTTGGAGAAGGGCGGGATATAAATGGGATTAAAATAAAATAAAATAAAAATAGTTGAGGCCATAATCTGGAAACCTGAAGTTCATAAACCCAGAGGTTCTTTAAGTATCCCCCTTTCGCCATACAATTTAGATTGTTCCATTTCCTGGCAATATAGCATATAAGCACAATGACTAGATTAGTCTCTCCTTCCCCTTTTGGGAGAAAATCCAATCTCATAAGAGATAAACAAAATCAAACTTTATTTTTTTAAAAAAAGAAAAACTAATGTGAAAAAACCCTCTTTTTATCTTTAAATGGTAATATGGAAACATTTGTGGTTAGAGAAGATAAATTATAGAGAGCTGCTCAGTTCCAGTCAGCAGCTGGATTAAAAAATAAACTCCAAAAGAAAACTCAATACTAATGGTCATCCATCATAAAAGCTTCCATGTAGTATCTCAAAAAAAGATGCTGCAATGCTTTAAAAAATACTGTTGCAGGTCGCACCTTTCTAAAGAATAACATAACTTTTTACTCAATTTTACAAACATTTTTACTGCAGTCCTTAAATGAACCACAGTGGTTGTTAAGTGAATTGTACCATTGTTGAAGGAATCGAGCTTCCACAAATGCTTGTTGGAAGCCACTTGGGAAGGTGGAAAATCAGTGTCATTTGGCTGCAAAATGCTGCAACTTTCATAAATGTGAGCCAGTTTCCAAGTGCCTGGATTATGATCACATGACCACTGGGGTGGTATGACAGTCGTAACTTCAAGGATGGGTCATTAAGTCATTTTTTTGAGGCCATTGTAACTTGGACATTACCTAAGCAATGATTATTGATAGTGGTTGTGAGGTTGAATCCAAAAACAAGAGAAGCCAACGGTAAATTATTACAGTATAAGAATTTAGGAATTATTCTGGAGAGCCAATCTAAGGATGATGATGATGATGAAACCAGAGAAAGCCAAGGTCAAGCAAAGAGTTTTCCCAAAACTGCTGTTGTCCAGATGCTATAAAATCCATAACTTTATAGCCTGGGGCGGTGTTTTTCAAGCTTGGCAACTCTATGGACTTCAACTTCAACTCCCAGAATTCCCCAGCCAGCATCTTAAAGTTGCCAAGTTTGAAAAACACTGGTCTAGCTCTGACAGAAGTTGAAATCCAATTCATCTGGAAGGCACATCTGGAAGATCAGGAAAGGCCGCATATTGATAGAGAAGAACAGCTAAGTGAAGACAACTGTGGGGAAATGGGACAGGAAATCCCAGTGTCCAAAGATAAAATAACCAAAGAGAAAAATTACAGTTGAGGAACACCCAGTGCAGTGGGTGAGGACCTTTTTAGAGGAAGGTCTGAAAAGAAATTCAAAATAACAATGCTTTCTTTTAAAAAAAAATCCTTATAATTGTAAAAGATTTAAAAACAATCCAAATCAGGCAGTTTAAACTTTTTAAGAAGTCCCAAAAAAAAAGAATAGCTCTTTTTTCTTCTCCAAAATATAAGCATATAGACAAGCCAGAAAATATAATAAGGGGGCAAAAAACTTAAAGGATAAAAGTGTTTGGCCTGGAGAGAGGCCTATATATGAGAAAAAGCATTTGACCATTTTTTTTTAGTCTGCAAGAATAACTGCAATCACTTCAATCTTAGTTTTCCAAATCACTTTCAAGGTTAAATAAGGATTTCCGAAATTTCCTCAAACAAGAAGCCACAGGGTGGCGGGCTTTAACATCTAACCATTCCTTGTCATTGCGACGCCAGGAGAAATAGGTTCGAAGAGAGAGAAAGATCCTGTCTTTTGCAGGGAAAAAAAGGTTGGTGTGTCAAGCAGCAAAAATGGCCTGGTATCACTCCAAAAGATTAATAGACCATGAGAGAGAGAGAGAGAGAGGGGGGAGAGAGAGAGAGAGAGAGAGAGAGAGAGAGAGAGAGAGAGAGAGAGAGAGAGAGAGAGAGAGAGAGAGAGAGAGAGAGAGAGAGAGAGAGAGAGAGCGCTCAGGAATTCTGGGAGTTGAAGTCCACGAGTCATAAAAGAGCCAAGGTTGCCTACCCCTGCTCTAGATGTTTGTGACCATTCAAAGTTATGACAGCGCTGAAAAATGTGTACTACAACTGGCCGTTGCACTAATGACCATCGTAGCATCCCTATAGCCACATGGTCACGCTTGGGGTGCTTGGCGTCTGGAATGTATTCAATGGATGGATGGATGGATGGATGGATGGATGGATGGATGGATGGAATGTAGTTGGGTGGATGAAACTCCCAGGGTCATATGATCACCATTTGCAAATTTTCCCAGCTGGCTTCCAATAAGGATTCCCTTAACAACCACACCGTTCAGTTAACAGAATACCACATCTCCTGTGATATTGGAAAACAGGGGTTTTGTGTGCGATAAATCACTCATCTCCTCCATTTTGATGGCCTGAAGACACGTTGTCTGTTTACAATATAAAGTGGACTCTTCTAACATTTCAGGGTTAGATATGTCAGTGTTTCTCAACGTTGGCAAACTTGAAGAGGCGCAGACTTCAACTCCCAGAATGTAACACCTCTTCAAGTTAGCAAGGTTGAGAAATGCTGAGATACTGTAGATGCACAATGTCTTTAGAGGACCACATTTGATTGTAAGTGAGGGAGTCTACATCAAAAAGTGGCTTGAACAAAAACTAGGCTTATATACACTCACCATTCTTAACCTACTCAGTTACAAACTAGAGGCTATGTTTGCATAATGTGCTGTACTTAGTTAGTTTTGGTCTTGGATAGCTTCTTTGTGTCCTATGTGAATCCATCCTATTTGGTTAATTTATGGCTTGTTGAATCGTGCAGGTTCAATTAGGTTAAGTCTATTGCATAAATACAGAATTTAGGTATTTAATAATTATTTCAATAACAATTGCCATTAAATAGTAACTTCTGGAGGGTTTCAGGTCAAAATGAAGCCCAGCAGAACATAAGCACAGTGGCTTGTGACATTCACATCATTTTGTCTTGGTTTGGCAGTTTTTACCGTTGTTTGAAAGCAACAGAGGACAACAACAGAAGATAGCAAACTAGATCAACATACCAGGCTGTCATTAATTATCTTGAAAGAGAGAGGGAAAAACTCATCCACAAATACCAACAACATTTTAGAATGCAACCACACCCCTTCTCAGAAATCACCCAAAACCCAAATAGAGACAGCAATTTACCAGGGAGAGATCCCAAAAAAATTAGGACTGTCCCCAACAAGGGTTCAGATTTCTTCCTCATTAGCCCATTTATAAAGATGGCCAGCCACTGGCTCGGCACACAAAATATGAAACGTGTCATAATGCTGGAAAATTTAAAAATCTGACTCTTAAACACAATTACTTGGAAGTGAGTTATGTTGAGTGTAATAAAACTGTAGCCTGTCTGATTTGTAGAAGGTTAAGGTTAAAAAAGGAATCCTCCATTAAACCATTCTGGAAGAGCGGCAGGGAGCCGTTCATATCTGTGTCTCCTGTATTCCCCTGTCTGAGCTTTCCACAGTGGGATCGTAGCCCCTGGCTCAGGTCCTGAGGGATGGAGATGGCATTACAAACTCAGCTATTCATGGCAATGCACGGTGCAGTCTGCCGACAGCAGGTCTATTTACTAACCACAACAATTCAGTATGTCTCCTTTGGCCGGCTCCATGTCTCAAACCGTGGTCTAAAAGGCATGCCATAAGAGCCCAGATGGATGTTGTCATTTGGATCCTGATCCTGACCAAATGGGAAGGAAGGAAGGAAGGAAGGAAGGAAGGAAGGAAGGAAGGAAGGAAGGAAGGAAGGAAGGAAGGAAGGAAGGAAGGAAGGTAGGTTTCCACTTTCAGCAACCCCTCTTCCATCTGAGTGGGGGGAAAAGATGGTGATAGCTCCTTAGTAGATAACAATAAGTCCGATTTCAAAGGCAAAAGAAGAGTTTTGAGGAAGGATGAAGCCAACATCCCTTCTAGGTCAGCATTCCTGTTCCCTCAGGTTTGGAGTGAGGTATTTGGGAAGCTCCCAAGGATGTAACTTAGAACATCAACACAGCCTTGTACTAAATAGTGTTATAGAAAGAAAAACAGGTGACATCCAGGTGTGTTAGGATTTCAATTCCCAACATTCCCAAGCAATTTATTCCTCAAATCCTCTAGCAAGCCCACTACAACTGGAAGATATAAAACTAGAGAAAGCTACTCCATGTTGACCAACATTATGACTGCGAAGTTTCTGACAGGAATCTTTTCCAAAGGCTAGGAACTGAACCTGGATATTTGAAGGGTGTAGGTTTTATCCCAAGAAGTTGGACCTGGTTCCCTGGCAGACCCAAGAACATAAACTTCATCTGTAGAATGTCATGGCTATGTGATTAATTCATGTTATTTACTAAATATTTCTACCCCAGCTTGAAGATCTTCCCATGAATGGCTGGTTTGCAATTTGAGAGCATGCCATGGCATAGGTACTTTCAGAGAATTGTTGCAAGAGTGAGCATGTCAATCACAAAACCACTTTTCAGAGGAAGACAGTCTGGAGAGAGTTTTTTACTCCACTCTTTCTAGCAAACATAGTGTTCTCCACCAGCTTAGCTTCACTTAAAGCTATTTTTTTTTCTTCCAGTGGATAAGCAGCACAATACTTCATTTATTGATCCTTCCGCAGACAATCTGTCCCCTGCTAACTATAAAGTTAGCAAATATGTGTGTTTCTTTCAAGTGGAAGCTGAGATCGACCGGTTCTCTTTGGACCAAATGAAACTTTGGGAAGCCAGCTGAAGTTCAAAACCAGCATGTGAACAAGGCCAGCCCTACCATTAGGCGAAGCATGGATCGACCTCATGTGGCAGAACCCGAGGAACAGGGGCAAAGCATTGGAGAGCAGAGTCTTGTATTCTGAGCAATCCTCTGTATAACCCCCAAGAAATGCACAGCTTTAGTGGAGACAGAGGAATCTGCCTTGCCCAAATCTTGCCATTAAATTCAACCACCAATCTTCTTGGCTTCTGAAAACCTCTACCATTAGAGAGAACATAACCACCACTTGGGGAGGTTAATTGTGGCTAGGGTTGAACTTCTTCACCCCGTACAACTTTTTCTTGAGCCTAATGTGTGTTATTCTCTGCAGTGACCTAACCCCAATACTATATTCAGCAAAACTCTGGAAAGAATGGAGAGAAGAGCAACAAAGATGATTCAGGGACTAGAGGCTGAAATTTATGATGAATGGTTGCAGGAACTGGGTATGTATAAACCCAAAATTTCAATTACTAAGTGAGACATTAGTTAAGTGGGTTTTGCCCCATATTACGATCTTTCTTGCCACAGTTGTTAAGTGAATCACTGCAGGTGTTACATTAGTAACATGGTTGTTAAGTGAATCTTGCTCCCCCATTGACTTTGCTTGTCAGAAGGTGGCAAAAGAGGATTACATGACCTCAGGACACTGTAACCATCGTAAATATGAGTCAGTTGCCAAGTGTCTGAATTTTGATCAGCAGACCATGAGGATACTGAAATGATCCTAAGTGTGAAAAACGGTCATACATCACTCTTTTCAATGTCCTTGTAACTTCAAACGGTCACTAAATGAGCTATTGTAAGTTGAGGATTATCTGTAATGGAAGGGGAAATCTATTCCTTTAGGATCTACAGCAGTGATGATGGGATAGACAGCGAATCCTGGTCCTTATTCAGTAAAGAAAAAGACAATCCTG
Source organism: Vipera ursinii (assembly GCF_947247035.1). Taxonomy (NCBI): domain Eukaryota; kingdom Metazoa; phylum Chordata; class Lepidosauria; order Squamata; family Viperidae; genus Vipera; species Vipera ursinii. The sequence continues at coordinate 8,980,548 of NC_139523.1, forward strand.
GATTTTCTTCAAACTGTTTTCAAGGGGATAAGAACAAGAAATGGTGGTAGAGTGGGAACACCCTTAATCAATGCTGTCAGTTCCCACAACCACTTTTTGGCAGGACATCACAGAAACTTTACAGGGCTAACCTAAGCTGTTGGGCTTAGTTCTCAGTTTTGAATCTTCCACCTCAGCGAAAGACTTACAGATGTAACTTGGTGAGGGAAGAAGCTGTAGCTTGCAAAAATTAAACCAAACAAAACTTTATGGCCTTGCAATCGCAGCAACTCAAACCTGTAGCTTTTTCCTCTCATTCTTCCCAGGCATGGAGGGATATTTTGCACGACTGTTTGTCAAAACCTCCCACCGGTTCTCAGCAGATATCCCTTCAGTGCTAACTCTCCCCACTTCCTTCAGTCTCCTTACAGGAAAGTCTTAGTTTCTACCAGGGTGTTATTTAAGTTACGCCTCGACTGCTTCTGACAATAATGGGTTGTGTTCCCCCTCTACAATGAGAAATCTCAAGAAGTTAATCATCAGGATGGCATATTATTTCAACAAAGACGAAAAGAAGTGGGTTCCAGAGCCACCCGTAAGGCAACCTTTCAGACTTTGGAATGCCACGATCCACTAACATTTCAAATGGTAGACTAGTCAGGGGAAAGGTGTTATGTATGCAGGCACCTGCATAGCAACAGCCACCAGGGGGCATTGGCCTGAACGGTTTTGGCAGGAAGCCCAGTTTCGGCGGGAAACCTAGGGCCAACCCCATTGGCTGTCCGCTTACCTGGCTAGGTATTTAAGGAGGCCAGGTTACCCTCATTCCCCAGTACGCTACCCCCCCCAATAAAGAGCTGAACACGTACTCCGGCTGGCGTCTCTTCCTTGCGTCGGACCCACTACATTGCAAAAGGTGTCTTTGTCTAGAATAATCAAAATAAATAAATAAATAAGGAAGGCTGAGTGCCGATGAATTGACGCTTTCGAATTATGGGCTTAGAGAAGACACTTGAGAGTCCCTTGGATTTCAAGGAGATCAGTCGGTCAATCCTAAAAGAAATAGACCCCCAACTATCCTTTGGAAAGCCAGATATTGAAACTGAAGCCAAATGGGAAGACAGGACTCATTGGAAAAGGCCCTGATGTTGGGAAAGATGGAAGGCAAAAGGAGAAGGGGATGGCAGAGGAGGAGATAGTGAGATAGTGCCATGAACGCAATGAGCAGTGGCGCTCGGGGTGGCCTGGCGTGCTGTGGTCCTTGGGGTCATGAAGAGTCAGACCTGACTTAGTGACTGAACATCAAGGTAAAAAAAGAAAGAAAAGAAAAAAGCAACCTAGAAGGAATTGGGTAGCATCTTTTCAGAATAACACATCTCATTAATAAGCCTTGAGCTCACAAAAAGCTTCTGCCTCTTTAATAATATTTTTCAGTCAAAAAGATGCTTGGTACCCCCGCACATGCGTGCTAGTCGTTTCCGACTCTAGGGGCCAGTGCTCATCTCCATTTCAAAGCCGAAGAGCCAGCGCTTGTTCGAGGACGTCTCCGTGGTCATGTGGCCGGCATGACTAGATACCAAAGGCGCACAGAACGCTGTTACCTTCCCACCGTAGCGGTCCCTATTTTTCTACTTGCATTTTTACGTGCTTTCAAACTGCTAGGTGGGCAGAAGCTGGGATGAGTAACAGGCACTCACTCTGTTACGCGGCACTCGGGATTCGACCCGCCAAACTGCCGACCTTCTGATTGACAAGCTCAGCGTCCTAACCCACTGAGCCACCACGTCCCTCAAAAAGATGCTAGAGACCATTAAAAACTTCAAATAAGACAGAGCTGTCTCATCACTTTGGTATCTCAAATTCAGAAACCTGCTCTAAATAATACAGTTTAACTAAGCTGAAGTTGAAATGCTGAAGAAATACAGTGGTTTTGGAACATAAAAAGGATGGGGGGGGGAATCTTCCATATAAAGAATTCATTTTGAGTTGGATGGAATTTCTTGATAATAAAAGGTTAGAAAATTTGGTCCCTGTGGCTTTACTTGGAGAACTGGGAACATAAAGAGAAATAGTTTCATATCCTTTTTCACTGTGGATAGTGAATGAGTACTTAAGCATTTTTTTTCTCTTATTTAATAACCCTCACCTGTTTAATATTGCTGATAGGGTATACTGTTAGATAATTAAAGGAATTTTAAAGGCTTTATTTCTTAAGAAGCAACAGCAGCATTGCTAAATTCAGTAGCCACAGTTTGACTTAGAACTGGTTTGATGTAGAAATTGATATGCATATTTGTGGCTTATGGCTGAAATTTTCTCCCAAATTTTTCGGCAAATGAAATAGATATATAAAAACATAACAGTTTGAGATAAACATTCGTTTGTAAGCCACAGATATGTGCATCAGTTTCTATTAAAAAGGGAATCAAGAGTAGCTAAATTCTTCATTAGGTGGTAAGTTCCTGCTGCTTCAACTGAATTAAGAGTTAAGATATACAGTAAACTCCCATTATGTCTGGACAAGATGGAGAACATAATCTTGCAGGTTTCTGGCTTCCTATGCATGTCTGAACTCTGTCAAATGCGAGCCATCTTTTCCTCTGTGCTCAGCCTGGCTAAGTAGGAAATGTGTGGTTTTTCCCCTTGCGATTCTTAAATGAGCATTTAATAACCTGTTCTCTTGCACTGGACTGAATTGAACTGGTGTCCACACGTGAACGGTTCAAGTTGACTACTTTATTTTGTTCTACCTATAGTACAAGAATCTCCCCAGACTGCTTGCCTTTCCCTGGGAACAAACAGATACAGTTCCATGGAACTGGCAAGGGGTGGGGGAAAGGTTCAGTTCTAGGTCGCTTGCTGCTGTGCAGGGACTCAAGGCTAATTCCTCGCTTGCTACCTTCCTCCTTGGCTGGCTCAGAATTTTCCAACAATTGGCCAGATACCACTCCTAGGTTGCTAATTTCTGGAGCATTCATCTTCCTCTTCTTTGCCCCTATTTCAGTGGCTGGTAAAGTAATTATGAGAAAAGGTTAAAGATAGGTTTAGGGATTTCCCCTAAGTTAGTATTTTAAAAACTATTTCATTCCATCCTCACAATATGATGGACCATATATTAGATTGAGCCAGAAAAGAGAGAGAGCAGAAATGGGGGAAGCACTTTGTGATTTCCGTTGTCTTTTTGTTATCTCTGTTCTACATTGTGAAGGAAGAGGATCCTCACCTTTTGATTTTACATTCTATTTTTCAGTTGCTAAATAGCATAGCATTAAAAAATATATGCAAAAATGTTACTGGGTTTGACAGACTTTCATGGTAAGGCAGATCTCCAAGACTAGAATGGGAATAACAAAAAAACTGTCCAGAGTCCATTAGAGTTAGCCAGAAAATAAAGTATAAAGTGTAAGGGCATGTCTAAAGTAAAGGAAAAGAATAATAAAGTGTGAAGTGTGAAGTACCAAATGTGAAGTAAAGTACTGTGTAGTGAAGTGAAGTAAAAAAGTGAAGTGGAAGCAAAGCAAAGCAAAGCAAAAAAGTGAAGTGAAGTAGTTGTTATGTACTGGGCTCATTAGTAATACCACGTGGGTTGCTGGAGCAGCTAACGGCTCTCTAGCAGCCCAGACTACAAGTCTCCAGCGCTATAATTGGCTATCCCTAGGCGGCAATGGTTGTTTCAAACCTATTGGCTGCCGCCTAGGGGCTAGACTATATATTGCGGCTAGGTGCAGCCATTTGCCAGTACAGATTCTGCACGAAATAAAATATGAGTTTCCCTGTACTCAGTTACCCCGTCTTCATTCCTGCGCCAAAGAACCCGCTATTTAACACTAGTTGTGATAGCAGCCACAAATGAGAACCCAACAAGACTTGTAGTTTAGGAGTTGTTTTCCTAACTTGTTCCAAACCCACAATTTATGCCAACAAAACCAGGGCAATGGTTCCAGTGAAGGAATGGCTGGACCTGGAAACACTGGCCCTCTTCCAGGTGCATTTTTGGTCCTCTTTGATACTGGATATTTTATTTTTTTAAAAAAAACCATAATTGTATTTCTCCCCTGACTTTGTTAGGATATTCTGTCAACATTTCTGAGCGAGGGACAATGTTTTTAGAGTGGGTGTTCAGGATACGTTCTTCCAAACATTATGTTTGGGACATTCAGCTAAAATATTTGCAGTTTCCAGTCTGCAAAATAGAGGAGGTACAAAAACAAGGAAGGAGTAGGAACCAAAGGCTGGGTAAGTTTCATTGGAGCTTGGCCACCTGGATTCAGATGAACAAGGAGTTCAAAATATCTCCAAAAAAAGGTTTGATTTGGCTGAAGGACCTGAAGAAAAATACCCTGCCGGTTAGTAGTGTGGGGGTACTCTGGTATTCAAGAGGTAGCCATAGCATGGATGAAGTAGAGTTTATATTCCATATTTCTGGTATTATATCTGATGTATTTGTTTTTCCTACATTGTGAAAATACAGAGGCTAGGCTATAGTCCTGTCCCACTGGGATAGGTACAGTACAGGTAGTCAGAGACTTATGACCACAGATGAACCCCAAATTTTCATTGCAAGGCAAAGCAGTTGTTTTTTATGACCTTTTTGCCACAGTTTTTAAACGAATCAATGAAGGTATTATTATTTTTATTATTTATTGGATTTTTATACCGCCCTTCTCCCGAAGTGAATCATGCGGTTGTTAAATGAATCTGGCTTTCCCTACTGACTTTGTATGTCAGACGCCAGCTGGGAAGATTAGAAATGGAGCACCCACAATTTCTGGAGGCAAGCTGTTCCCACTGGTTAATTGTTCTCACTGTCAGTAAATTCCTCCTTAGTTCTAGGTTGCTTCTCTCTTTGGTTAGTTTCCATCCATTGTTTCTTGTCCTGCCTTCAGGGGCTTTGGAGAATAGCTTGACTCCCTCTTCTTTGTGGCAGCGCCTGAGATATTGGAAGACTGCTATCATGTCACCCTTAGTTCTTCTCTTCATTAAACTAGACATAGGTAAAGGTAAAGGTAAAGGTTCCCCCGCACACGCGTGCTAGTCGTTTCCGACTCTAGGGGCCAGTGCTCATCTCTGTTTCAAAGCCAAAGAGCCAGCGCTTGTCCGAGGACATCTCCGTGGTCATGTGGCTGGCATGACTAGACGCCAAAGGCGCACGGAACGCTGTTACCTTCCCACCGGAGTGGTCCCTATTTTTCTACTTGCATTTTTACGTGCTTTCGAACTGCTAGGTTGGCAGAAGCTGGGACGAGTAACAGGCGCTCACTCTGCTACACGGCACTCGGGATTCGACCCGCCAAACTGCCGACCTTCTGATCGACAAGCTCAGTGTCCTATCCCACTGAGCCACCGCGTCCCACCAAACTAGACATACTCAGTTCTAACAACTGTTCTTTATATGGTGATCACATGATTATGGGACAGTGCAACTATCATCAATACACACAGTTGCTAAGTGCTCAAATTTTGATCATGTGGCTGCAATGATCATAAGTGTGAAAAACAGTCATAAGTCACTTTTTTCAGTGCTGTTGTAACTGAATGGTCACTAAACAAAGAATAGAATAGAATAGAATAGAATAGAATAGAATAGAATAGAATAGAATAGAATAGAATAGAATAGAATAGAATAGAATAGAATAGAATAGAATCTGGAAGGGACCTTGGAGGCCTTCTAGTCCAGCCCCCTGCTCAAGCAGGAGAACCTATACCATCTCTGACAAATGACTGTCTAGTTTCTTCTTAAAAATCTCCAGTGATGGAGTGCCCACGATTTCTGAAGGCAAGCTGTTCCACTGGTTAATTGTCCTCACTGTTAGGAAGTTTCTCCTCAATTCCAGGTTGCTTCTCTCTTTGATCATTTCCAACCATTGTTTCTTCTCCTGCCCTCTGGTGCTTTGGAGAATAATATGACCCCCTCTTCTTTGTGGCAGCCGCTCAATCTGGAATACTGTCATCATGTCTCCCCTATATTATTTTCTTTAGACTAGCCAAACCCAAGTCCTGTAGCTGTTCTTTGTATGCTTTAGTCTCCAGGCCTTGGATCATCTTAGTTGCTTTTCTCTGAATTTTTTCCAAACTCTCAACATCTTTTTTGTGATACGGTTGTAGGTCAAGGACTACCTGCACTGTGGGATCAAATAAGTTATCTGCTTGTGTTTCCTTCCCAGCCAATTCCAATAAGGAGGAATACTGTGCACACAGACTTCCATATTCATCCCATGGAAGAAGCCATGGTAACACCGTACATGCTACAGCATCATTTATTTATATACTAAATTTATATGCCACTGATTTCACTACAGACGTGACTCTGGGCAGATTACAAAATGGTAAAAAGAAACAGAAAATGATTAAAATTAAGAGAGATTAAATAGAGACTTTTAAAAAACCCAGAGGACAGATGAACCCATCAGCCACCCCCAGCCTAGAGCACCCCTATCAGTGGTCCCAGGTCAGTCTGCAAAGCCAGGTTTTAAGGCTCTTCCAGAAGACCAGTAGGGTGGGGGCCAACTTCACCTCCGGCAGGAGAATATTACAATGGGGCAGGGGGTCCAGGCTCTTCTCCTGGACCTTGCCAATCAAAATTCTTCATAATTCCATTTCTTTATGAAAATGATATCATTATGTAAGGCATTGGGTGTAATCTAACTGGAGACTGTGGCACACAGAAGATGGAACATCACACACATTATAGCAATAGCATTTAGACTTATACACTGCTTCACAGTGCTTTACAGCCCTCTCTACGCAATTTACAGACTTGGCATTTTGCCCCCAACAATCTAGGTTCTCATTTTACTGACCTTGGAACGATGGAAAGCTGAGTCAACCTTCAGCGGATCAGGACTGTCAACAAAATTAGCCTGCAATACTGCATTCTAACCACTGCGCCACCACATCATGATGCAAATGCTGTAATTTGCTTCCGTATCCTGTCCTGGTGAACATGTTATTTCGGAGGTCTGTTATCCCATTTCAAGAGTTTGGGGGAATCTTTTAATATAGAAAAATGTTTATTAGGGCAGCGGTCTCCAACCTTTGCAGTTTGGTGGCCCGGCTGGGAGGGGGAAGAGGAGAAGTGGGCTACGTGAACAGCGGGTTGGCATGCATGCACATGCCTGTGTGTCAGCCTACAGCCCGGTTGCATATAGGCCATGGCCCAGTAGTAGTCAGTGGCCCAGGGGTTCAGGACCAGTGGTGGGATTCAGCCACTTCCCACCAGTTCAGCAGAACCGGTAGCTAATTTTTTGTTGTCCAGGCCCAGAATGGACTTCCGGAAGTGATATCCATACAGAGAAATGGTTGTACACATATTTGAATCCCACCACTGTTTGGGACCTCGGTATTAGGGTCCCTCCAAAACCACCATGGCCTTGATAAAGGATTCAGCGATGATCTGACTTGCTGCCAAACATCTATTTTGGCCCTTAACTTCTGTCCTCTAGGTCTCTGGCATACCTTTCTGCCAATTTTAATTGGGTTCCATACCAAAGAACAACCATTTTGTCCATAATGTTAATCGTTTACATGTGGCAGGACATCCAATAACCTTCTTTAGCTCTCCTGGTTAACATATGATTTGTGACTGACAATTCCAATTATATGAATAACTCATGATCAAACTTTTTGGAATGACTGTAGTTTTTTTTTCTTTTTCAAAACCACAGACCTCTGAGTTCATTGCAAGATCTAATAAGAGTGTTTCCACACATGGAAGTCCAAAACATGTTTCTGGTATTTCTGGATGGAAAATGGAATAGAAGCTCAATGCCCAACTTGGATATCCCATTAAACCATAGTTTAGTGTGTTGAGAACAAGCAGCCTCAGTTTTTCGGATCAAATTTCTCAATAAGGTCATTAGGATGAGATTTAGAGCACTGACATTAACTCACCACGTTATCCAGTCTCAACAACCTGTAATTATATTCAGTTATGGGTCCTTTGAAATTCTCTAACCATATGAAGCAAGCTTGTTGCATAAGAACCACCATTTATATTAATTGCAATGGAATGCTTGTTAGACATGATAAATTCAATTTAATATAAACCAAAAACATACAGTAACTTTTTGGTCTAAACTCCTGTTTGCCATTCAATGTCATGGTGGTGTCATAAACCAAAGTTTGAGGCAGCTAATTCTTTTTTGTGTGTAATATTTTATTGATTTTCTAATTTTACAATTAAACATTTAAAAAGCAACGTGGTGACTGGGTAATCAACGATTCCATAACATACAAAAATCTTTAGCACAAATCTCAAGTCACAACATCAGATATTTCCTCTCTTTTTCCCTCGATATCTACTGTTTCCTATTGAATTAATATAATTCTTATTGTTATCAACTAAGTAAAACCATCTTTGTTACATTTATTAATAATTTTGAACTTATACATGTCTTAATTATGTTTACATTCAATCTTATATAATGTACTGTTGTAGCTTTTTTCCCAGGCTTTAATTTCCCCTCAGTATTCACCTTAACATTTGGTATGTTATAATTTCTAAGCTTTAAGTGACTAGAGTTTTCCTTGTCTCAACTTCTACATTTCCCCCTTTTTATAACAAAATCTAATATTCTAAGTATACATCTTATCTATTTGTATATAACCCTATTCTATTTTCTAAAACAATATCTTTTTTTTAGAGGCAGCTAATTCTTAACATACTAAAGGTGCTCATTATGTAACTCAAATATTTATTTATATGTAACTAAGCATGTTCTGTACAAACTACCTTGCTGTTGTTGTACTTGGTGTGATATTTTATTCTTGAGAGTGTTGCATTTTAGCTTTTAGCATAAAGTTCAGCAAAAATGTCATTCTATGTCAAGCTCAGTGGTGGGATTCAAATGTGTGAACAACCGTTTCTCTGTGTGGATGCCGCTTCCAGAAGTCCATTCTAGGCCTGGGCAACAAAAAATTAGCTACCGGTTCTGCCAGACTGGTGCAAAAACTGGCTAAATCCCACCACTGGTCAAGCTCATATCATATCAAGTTCAAAAACTTGTAAATGTCCCATTCTAAGTACAGCTGTTAGGCACAAGAAATCAGGAGCCAAGATTGTTCAAATGAGTACAAGTTTATTCCATGCTCTCTCTCTACAAGTATGGAAACTATTAACGGTCAAAGGAAATTGGTGGTAGGCAAGAGTCAGCAGAATTCAAAGAGTGCTAGACTCAGATTTGTGTGGCTGATGATGCATTTGACCCCTCCCTCAGGCTCAGCTTGGTCATCTCCTATATCAGCTCATACTTTGATTGTGAGATGATCCACTGACTATTTTAAAAGAGTGCAATGCTTAAAATGGCCCTTTTCATAATCCAAACTACAAGTTTGCACTGGAAATGTAGCATTTCACAAAGTTCTGAGCTCAACATTATTCAAAATGAAATATAGCATGATGTCCTGGATTTGGTCCACATATTGCATCAAGCCCTGCTTTGTTTAACCATGGTTGACTAAGTAAAATAAAACTGCCTGGGTTTGCACAACATTTTAAGTCAGAAACTATACTTTATTAAACCATAATTGCTCTGTTCACACATCACACTACACCAGAGATAAGCAATGTTGGGGGACGAGGTCGTGCAACCCATGTTCTTAACTAAGGCAGTGCTTCTTAGCCTTGGCAACTTTAAAACATGTGGATGTCAGCTCCCAGAATTCCCCAGCCAGCATCCTGGAGCATTCTGGGAGTTGAAGTCCACATGTCTTAAAGTTGCTGAGTTTGAGAAACACTGGTCTAAGAGGTAACATTTTTCCCATTGGCCAAAAATACTCAGATTGTTTGGTTAGCTAGGAGACTGTAGCTGTGGATGGGAAGGAGAGACCCCCTCCCAAGAGAAAGTGCTCCCAGATGATTCTATCGCACTGTTTCTCAACTTTCTCAGCCTTGACAACTTTAAGATGAGTGGACTTCAGCTCCCAGAATTCTCTAGTCAGTCATGAATTCTGGGAGTTGATGACCACACAGCTAAAAGTTGAGATGGTTGAGAAACACTGATCTATCTAACACTGGGAAATAGATGAAATTACACTGTTTAATTAAGAAATCTGGTAAAACAACGTTGGGGCAATAAAAGGTGGATTTCATGCGGCTTGGATGGTATGGTGTGACCACTCCAAACCAACGAAACTAGGGCTGTCCAACCTGGCAACTTTGAGACCTGTGGACTTCAACTCCCAGGACGGCTGGCTGGGGAATTCTGGGAGTTGAAGTCCACAGGTCTTAAAGTTGCCAAGATTGAACAACTGTGAACTGAACCTTCTTGTGTCTCAATGAAATGGACTGACCTATACCAATATGTCTTCTCGTTGATGTAAACATTTATTATGGATGGACTTAATCCAAGTTAATTTAAACCTTTTCTGTGAAAAACACCTTCGGAAACGGTTATTGTTTCTGTTTTTCTACAACCTGGTCCATAGTTTTTTCCTTAATCCTATCCATCATAGTTCAAATTAATCCTTTCTAAGGTCCTTTCCCCAGCAGATGGGCAACAGATAGTTATTGAGTGGGCATGGTGGGAAAAATGAAAGAATTCAGAAGTAAAGGTAAAGGTAAAGGTTCCCCCGCACATGCGTGCTAGTCGTTTCCGACTCTAGGGGCCGGCGCTCATCTCCGTTTCAAAGCTGAAGAGCCAGCACTTGTCCAAGGACGTCTCCGTGGTCATGTGGCCGGCATGACTAGACGCTGTTACCTTCCCACCGGAGTGGTCCCTATTTTTCTACTTGCATTTTTACGTGCTTTCGAACTGCTAGGTTGGCAGAAGCTGGGACGAGTAACAGGCGCTCACTCTGTTACGCGGCACTCGGGATTCGACCCGCCAAACTGCCGACCTTCTGATCGACAAGCTCAGCGTCCTAACCCACTGAGCCACCGTGTCCCTTAATTCAGAAGTAAGAGGAAGCAAATTAATGTGAAAAGTCAGAAAATGTGTGTAAAAATGGTGCAAAACTTTAGAGTTTAATTCAAGAGTATACATCATGCAAATACAAATTAAATAACATTAAATTATGAGAAGAGAAGACTGTGTGAACAGAGAAAATAGTAGTTTTCAGATACTTGAAAGATTGTAACAGGAAGATGGTGCAAATGTGCTCTGTTGTTGCTGAAAACAGAACAAGAACCGATAGGTGGAAGCTTTACAGAGGGCGAGCCAGACTAATCTGGATTATAAGATTCTATGATTTATAAGAGTCTAAATTCTGTTCATTCAGTGCATGAAAATGTACGCTCAGAATGAAAATAATTGATAAGCAGAGGGGATAAGCAGCAATAAAAAGCAAAAAAAAAGGCAATTAATTCAAGTGCAAATGTTTCAGAGAACAAGATTTTCACCAGTGAGTGACAAAACAAAATCTTAGTACACTAACAATACAACCAACAGTACCCCAGTGAAAGTTATGCCAAGCAGTTGGTATCAAGCTCTTTGATCCATTTTAAGTCAACGAGGTCAAATTGAGCTTTTCTTACAAAGGACAAAACTTTCTATCGCAGGACATGCAAGCAAGGTTACCAACAGTTCTATTTTTACTGGCAGCTGAGTGGACTATCAAACAATGAAAAAATTAACACCAAGGAATCCAACTATTGGGCCAGTTATTGAAAACAGGATATTCAGAGCAAAAGGAGGAGAGGGTTTTCGTCACCAAAGAAAAAAGGTAACAGAACAATTTTGGATGGTGGAAAAAGAGGGGGGGGGGCTAGAAAGAAAATGAAGGGTCGGTTATACGGTATATTCCACTGGTCTCCTGCCTGCCAGGAGACCTCCAAGATTCCTTCCAACTCTATTATTCTGTTGGGAAAATTCTGTCAGAATATCCCATCTAATTTTTTTTTAGTTCTATGCAAATTCTGCACTGTAGAAGAAGCCACAATTGAACATGATAAGTTGTTCTTTTTAGCACAAATGGGGGGGGGATTCAAAATCTTGCCCACAACTGAACCACGTCAATTTCAGAAAGACGTGGTGTCCTCCAGACAGATTAACATTCAATTTCAGAGTCTCTTAACTGGCATCAGTGTTGGGACTTTCTGAGCCCAAGGTCACGATGAGGCACCACTTTTCTCACTCTGTGCTGTTCTGTGGCTGCTTTGATACAACCCATATATCCTGTTTTATGTGACATTGTGGGCTTTCAGATGTGACATTTTGTGCCGTTTTCTTGGAAACAATGCGGGAGTGGATTATCGCCTGTAGCCTTTTTCTGGCATGCTTCCTCTTGACTTGAGTCACACAAGAGGTAGAACTTGAGTGATCTTCAAGAACCTGGTTCTGGTTAGGATGCTGATGACTAGAAGTGGGGACAAGTTTCTCCACCCTTCCCCCAAAAATTCCAGGATAAGGCTATGGTCAACCACTTCCATTTGGAAAGCTGCATAGTCACATCTCTGAAATGCTTGATGCAGGAATCAAGCTTGATTCAATGGAAATTTGACCTTCTCTGTGTGGAGCTGCTCATTAAGGCTTAGCGTTATGTACAAACCAGGTCATCTTTACTTCTTAAGCAAACTATAGATAGCTCTCCAGCTTTTCAGGAGTCCTTATTTCTTTCTCACCACTTCTGTGTGTCATTTTTATCTTTCTTTTTCTCCCTGCTCCTCATTCTCCTTCTCTCCTTCCTTTGCCAACTCTGAAGAAGGGGCAGATGGCTCTTGTTAAAAGTTTGAGCTGATTCCTTGCCCAGAGCTTTTGACAACAGGCCAAAAACTGCACACAAGGTTGTACCCACTTCCAATTTCAAGAAATCCTCTTGGAAAGTCTAGGAGAATTGGGTTTTGTGGTGGGAAAACTGGACATTCATCTCTAGCACTGGGCTGGAACACGAAATGAATCATGGTTTGTAGAGTGTGCTGTCTACATTGGGGGTGGGTGGGAGGGAGGGGAGAGAGACAAACACACACACGCACGCACGGGGAGAGAGAGAGAGAGAGAGAGACAGAGAGAGAGAGAGAGAGAGAGAGAGAGAGAGAGAGAGAGAGAGAGAGAGAGAGAGAGAGAGAGAGAGAGAGAGAGAGAGAGAGAGAGAGAAACATCCCTGCAGTTTTCTTAGCAAAATTTCAGAAGTGATTTGCTATTGCCTGCTTCTTAGGGCTGAGAGAATGACTGGCCCAAGGACATCCCGTTGGCTTTGTGCTTAAGATAAAACTAGAACTTACGATCTCCCAATTTCTAACCTGGGGCCTTAACCACTACACACCAAAGTTTCTGTTTTTGTAGCAACTACAAAAATTAAATTCCATCAGTTAACTTTCAAGGACATAGCTTTCTTTTACGAGTTACCATCTGAAATCAATCATTCTAAATAAAAGTAACCCAACGGTGCTCCCTCAAGTGACTTTATCAAGTGCTACTCGATCAACAAACCCTATAAATTATGTATACCAGATATGATGTACAGCAGAGATCCCCAACCTTTTGGGCACCAGGGACTGGTTCCGTGGCGAGAGGTTTTTCCGTGGACCAGAGAGTGCGTGGTTTTGTGTGCTGCCTGCATCCAGCGGGCTTTGCTTGTTTGTAGGGACCAGTTGCTGGCAGGCCTTGGGCCGGTACCAGTCCACGGACTGGGGGTTAGGGAGCCCTGATGTACAGGACCATTATGAGTATTGATGCCACTCATCTGGGGACCATACCAGCTGACCTTGGCTGATTTGGAAAAACCAGAGCCAGACCTGGTTAGGACTTGGATTAAACCACCAGGAAATCTTACAGCTATAGGATAGACTTGGACCGTGAAAAAAATCACCCCAGTAAATGAAAAATGCATGCAAAGTTTTGGCTTCCCCCTTATAATCTTTTTTTAAGCCATGCACAAGCAATCACTGTTTTGCATCTTGCAATCAAGTTAATAATATAGACAAAGTGTTCCAAAGAAGGGATAGAGGCCAGCTACCTAGTTTTCTTATTTAGGATTTACAGTAAATGACTCCCCCCCCATTTTTTTCCAAAGTCTGCCATCTCTACAAATATAAATACATTCATGAACTCCATCCCATGGATTTTGGAAAAAGATACTATAGTTCTGAAAATAAATTCCATATGAAATTTATTGTGGGACAATGGAGCTTGGCATTCAAACCTGTAGGGATGCTTTCTTTTTGTGCCCCCCCTCCCTGGTCCAAATGTTCTTTTCTCCTCTTCTGCCTGAAGCATGGCTGGACCCAACCATGAGCACATGGCGGGTGTGTGTGTGTGTTAATGATTTTGTGACATGCAAGGGTTTTGCTTTTAGAGAGACTGAAGGGAAGAGAGAAAAGAAGAAAGTTTTCCAGGGTTAAACGAGGGGGAATTTTTTTATTTTTATTTTATTTTAATCCCATTTATATCCCGCCCTTCTCCAAAGACTCAGGGCGGCTTCCAATTAAGCACAAAGCAATGTGCTTAGCAATAGCCTTCATTCTATGTATATGCCTGCTTATTAGGGCTTTCACACACACACCCAAGCGGCATTATTACAAAGTCAGCTTAATTGCCCCCCACAATCTGGGTCCTCATTTTACCTACCTGGGAAGGATGGAAGGCTGAGTCAACCTTGAGCCTGGTGGGACTCGAACCTGCACTAATTGCAGGCAGCTGGTGTTACTTAAGGAGGCATTAGCCCACTGCTCCACCAAGGCTCCTTGTTTTTCTTGCAGCTTTTCCTGCTAAACTAGCCACCTTGCCTAGATGGTGTTTCACTTCTGTTCTTCTCTTCTGCTAGCCCTGCAAACTGAAAAGAAGGTGGGAACACCGCCCGCGGCCCCCCCACCCCAGTTCTTTTCCTGTTTCTAAAGTTAAGCTGGTGGTGACAGGGAGCAAGGAGAGAAAGAGAAGGAAACTTGTTTATGCTTCTTTTAATATCTCTCCCTTCTGTTTTACATTTACAGTCTTTTCAAAAGATACAGTCCTGGCCCTGCCAAGATTCCTAAAGAGATATCCTGAGAAATGTAGGCCAGTTCCCCAACCCAGATTCAAAGAAAACAAATGTCAGGCCAGCTATTGATATGAAATAGTTTAAAAATGAGAAAAAGCTGCCTCAGAGCTAGGTTTACATTAAACTCCATTTCAGCAAAGAAAGGGAAGGGAGTCGCCAAGGAATTTTC
Organism: Vipera ursinii; assembly: GCF_947247035.1. Lineage (NCBI taxonomy): Eukaryota > Metazoa > Chordata > Lepidosauria > Squamata > Viperidae > Vipera > Vipera ursinii. The sequence goes on from NC_139523.1 coordinate 8,995,609, forward strand.
CCTCAGCTAAGGAAGAAAGAGTACCAGGGCAGGGTGGAAAAGGCTAAAATTACCTGCCAGCGAGGTGTCCCAAAAATTGGGCCCTCGTCCTTAGCCATCGTGGGGCCAGAAGGAGAAGGAATGCAATGTTACCACTGGTAGTCCTCGACTTACAACGGTTTGTTTAGTGACCCTTCAAAGTTACAACAGTACTGGAAAAAGGGATTTATTTACCACTTTGTTTATTGCAGCAGCATCCCCAGGGTCATGTAATCAAAATTCAGATGCTTGGTAACCGACTCATATTTTGGACAGTTGCAGTGTCCCAGGGATTGTTATCTCCTTTTGGGACCTTCTGACAAGCAAAGTCAATGGGGAAGCCGGGTGTCCACTTAAGAACCGTGTGGCTAATTTAACAACTGCAGTGATCCACTTAACAGCGGTGACAAGAGAGGGCATAAAATGGGGCAAAATTCACTGAACCGTCTTCACTTAGCAACAGATATGCTGGGCTCAGTCGCGCTTGTAGCTAGAGGATGACCTGAATAAAGTTGACATCAAGGGAGGGAGGAGGACAAAATCGTTTCCATCCTAAACAGTTTTTAAGAGGAGGAAATAGGGGGATTAGCAAGCAAGTGGGGCATGTCATCCCCAGCCCTGCCACACCCTGCAATTGCTGAGTTAACCCTGCCTGGAGGGGACCTCCAGAGTGGGACTTGTTCAGTGACGTTATTGCACATCCTGTCGTACCTAGCATTTCTCCATTTCTTTGCAAGAAAGCCCATGATGGGAAAGTGGTTTCCTTCATTTGGATTCAGGATCCTGTGTGAATGGGCCATGGCAACACAGGTCTTGAGCTAGGTATGATTTTACAGGCGTGACATTCCCTCTTTCTGTGTGCAATAAGAAGTCTTCAAAAACCCAGATGGATTGCTTTCAAAATGTATCCTTCTACTCTCCTATTACCTTTTCAAGGCTGGAGTGACAGGCTGATTCTCTCCCAGGATCCTCTGTTCATGAATATTCTTCCCATTCCCATCCATTCATTCCCATTTATACCCTGCCTTTTCTTCCAGAGTTCAAATATATAACACTGCCTCCTGCTTCTCCATCACCACCACCACCACAGCAATCACCCTGTGAGATAGCTAGACTGGGGTTTTTCAACCTTGTCAACTTTAAGAGGTGTGAACTTCAACTCCCAGAATTCCCCAGCCAGCACACTTTCAGATTTGCAAGATTAATGTTGGCCTTACCAGGTAGACCAGAGGGGAAACACAACCAGATAAACTAATTATACTTCATTGTAAAGCTACATTAACAAAATTTTGCAAATCTGAAAGTACAATTCTCCCCTTGTCCCTTTTACAGCCTGAGAAACTAGAGAAGTCCATTCCAAGTCTCTTGCCCTAGCCAGTATCCAGCTGCAGGCTAAGCTCTCTTATCTGAACAGGTAGCACCTTTTTGCCCATCTCCCATAGTCTTCCCCACATACCATTCCAATACCTGACATCTTTGTATCCCCTCCTTTTTATTTACTTATTGGATTTCATCCAATTACTTTGACTTCATGCACTACCAACAGTAAGTTTATTTACAGTAACTAGCCAATTAAACAAAGCGTGCACCTCCTATGCACACAAACAAGACACTTCAGTGTTATAAACCTTTTAATTCCCATCCCTGCCCTGCAGACAAAATCCCTTTTATTTTTCATTGTCTATATGCTATGTGACTTTCCTTTCACAAATGAGGCATGATAGATTTAAATATTCAAGTAGCTTAAGAACCCCCAGCTTGATTTTAAGGTCGGTCTCATCCTCATAAATCACTTCGCTTTAAAATCTAACCAGGTTTCCTGAAGCCTTCCTGACCACTGAATTCCTACGTTGGTTCCTTGATCCCTTTGTTGTTATATGTGGCTCCAAACATTTGGCTTCCCACCCTACCCCAATAAAGTAACAATACTACAATTGGAAAATGAGAAAAATGTATGCCAGATGAACAAGAAACTGAGTCAATGATCTAAATGCTACCTTAGAAACTTTTGGTTCTTGAATTCTATTGCAGTTAGAATAACAAAGTAGAAAAATTCAGGAGCATGGGAACCTATAAATATATTAATGGAATTTATTTACAAATTGAAATATCAACTAGCATATGCAACAGTATCCGCAGGGGAGATCAAAATCTGCAAGGTGGGAGGTGTAACATCTGCCAAGGACGTCACTGCATGTCTTGTGTCTCTAAGCTGTGATCAGTTCAGTATACTTGTCTATATTCTCAACTTTTAGTATCCAGAGGGAAGACAAGTGACAACGTCTTAATCTCAGAGTGCAAATTAACATCATTTGCCCAATGCTGTCATATGATAATCTATATAATCTCCCCATCACTTCTTCCAGACATCTATGTCTTCAGCCATGCTCAAATCAGAAAGTGATACTCTAATTTGAACCATGTCAACTATTTACAGATAAGCAATAGATCTGCACAAACCAGTTTTTCTACCTCCAGCCAAGTAACAAGCAGCCTATTCCTTACACCTACCTCTCCAAGAAGCAAATCTTGGTTTAGTAAACTAAAACATAGTATTTGGGGTTCGGATGGTAACCAGGTGTAAAGGCGACAAGCCCTAATAACTCTTACTCATGCCTATCCTGGATTACTATTTTGTGTTACCCCTAACTAACCAGGCTGGCCAGAAGTTCTCACTGCAAATTCATCCAAAGGACTCAAGACTAACGAGGTTATTTGGCTCGGCCCAGAAAAAGAACATTTGGTGGAATGCTACATTAATAACACATTAGAAATAAGATGCCATGCCCCATTTCCCAAAGGAGCAAGACCCAAGCGTCTCCCATTATTCAGAGTCATTGCTAGCAAGCCCCCGGTGGGGTTCCCTATTTACAAATGCTGAAAGATTTGGTTCTGAAGAGCAAGCAAGCAAAGAACACAATGAAAAGACACGCACCTTCAGAGCTGGGCCACCTCTGTTCCTCCACCTCCCCACCCAACGGATGAGTGGCTTTTTGCAGGAGAATAAAAAACGTGAACCCTCCATACAAATAAATAAAATCCCATTAGAAGAGAGAGACTCCACCCTCTTAAATAAGCTCAGCTGCTCCCCTTTTCCTGCCCTTGTTTTGCCCTGTAAGGATGATTGACAAGCCTAGATTTAAATAAGGATTTTGTGGGTTTAAAGCATGTGACCCATTTCCCCCCTTGTTTTCTTCATTAACCTCTTTTTTTTTTTCTCCCAAAATACAGCCCAGGGTTTTCTTCTCTCTCACATTTTTCTTTTTTTCCTGGACTTTCTCACTCCTTTCCCAATGGGATCCGCATTCCACCTTTACCCTTTTGCGTACGTTGACGAGTCTCTTGAAATCCCCGTAGGGTCCCATTGCCAGCTTTGCAAATGGAAGGTCAGCACCAGCTGAAAGATGAATTTGAAAAGGCTGCCCTGAGCCTGAGTCACTATTTTTTTATATACCCCATCCTCGACTTACAATCATTCATTTAGTGACCATTTGAAGTGGCATTACTGTAAAAAGCCCTCACACGTATGGCCATTGCAGCATTCCCAGAGTCATATGATCAAAGTTTGGGTGCTTCACAACTGACGTGTATTTACAACAGTTGCAGCATCCCAGGATCATGTGATCACCGGCTGCAACCTTCCCAACCAGCCTCGGACAAAGAAAATCAATGGGGGAAGCTGGATTTGCTTAACAACCATGTGATACCCTTAACAACCATATGATACCCTTAACAACTGCAGTGATTTGCTTAACAACCATGGCAAGAAGGTGGTAGAATTGGGTGTGGCTCACTTAACAGCCACCTGGTCCCAATTTTGTAAGTTGAGGACTACTTGCACAATGGAGATTATGAATCATGGGGTCTCAATCTCTATTTATGCATCTCGGATTAAACCTTTAGTGTGAACACAACCAACTCTTGTTTACCAGCAAACACAGAGTTTAATACAATGTGTGACCCCGTCAGTGCTTTACATTTGGTGGACAGAGAACAAAATGACTCACGACTTTTTTGTTTGGGAACATATGGCTTCCATCTGTATGGCACTTTTTGGCCTAACAGAATTAACACACAATGCTATGTTCACAGAATAGGTTTATGTTGGCTCATCAATTAAACCATGCTTTAGGTTTGCACCATACAACAGGCATGGATTCTTACAAACCCCACCACCACCAAACAACACAAAAAGATATTTGACCTAACCAAGATCGAATCTGATCACATTCAGCTTATTATTCGAATGCAGACACTGGTTTTAATTGACTTGGTTAAGCGTGTTGTAAGAATCCAGCCTTGAATTTCTTTCTACTTAAAAATGAAGCAATGGCGAACCCTACTATTTGCAGAACAGGGCTTCAGGAAAACCTGGAAGCCCAATCCTGAATCCATAGAGAATTTTTCAGCATTTGAATTAATGGTTTGGTGCTACTGGTACAAACAAGTTAAATAATATCCAGTTCCTATAGGATAATCCATGGGAGCTTTTCCAGACAAGAATGATTCCCTGGCAACTATAAAACCCTGTGGTTTTTTTTTAGATGTTAAGACGGTGCTTGGAAAACTTCTTCTCTTACACAATTGCTCTTCAAAGAACCGCTCTCCAAACCCAAGTCTGAGTTTTAAGATTCACCCAAAATAAAAGAAAAACCATGATTTTGGATGGAGATCCCTTTGGCAGTCTCTTTTGCTTTTACCGCCCTTAATATCATTCTCTTTATAATTAAGTGGAAGAATTCTAGCTGCGAATAGATATGAACTCAAATCAAATTCTCGGTATCAGATATAAATAGCAAACTTGCAAACACAAATGAGGGGAAAAATAGCTTCCCCTACATTCCTTGAAGACACAGGAGTTACAGCGGAAACCTGACAGACTTTTCAGCAGCCATAAACTGAGCCCTCTGCGAACATACTGAGGATAGGGTGTAATACTTTCCGTACACTTAGAATAGATTCCAGACACGTGTCTAATAAAGTTCAAAACGCCACAGGACATTTGAACAAAAGCAACAGATGGGACACAGAACGGCCAGTGGGCGGAGGCGGATCAAATATTTCCTAGCAAAACAGACAAATGAAGGTCCCACTCAGTCAGGTCATGGACTAGCCCAAAGGAAAATGAAGACAATATGCAGAAGCCTGATTACATGCTAGAGCTGAACTCTTCAAACTGTGTTTTGTAAGAATTCAATGGGGTTTGGTAACAGAAACCCCCTCCCCCAAAGGTTCACTCAAATGCAACTGATTTTCTATCACTAGAGCCTTGCCTATTGATCAGGGATTCTGGTTTTTTTTATTTAGGTCAACAGTACTGCTGACCTAACAGTACTGCTTTATAAGGCCTCGGTAGGACTGCACTTGGAATACTGCATCCAGTTTTGGTCATCACAATAAAAAAAAAGATGTCAAGACTCTGGAAAGAGTGAAGAGAAGAGCAACAAAGATGATTAGGGGACTGGAGGCTAAAACATATGAACAGTGGTTGTAGGAATTGGGTTTGTCTAGTCTAGTGAAAAGAAGGACTATGTCAGAGCATGCACAGTTTTATGGTGCTGAGATAACCAAGAAGTAAATATAGTAAACAGTGGTCTATATTAAATGGTGGTTTACATTACACTATCTACAATATACACTAGGAACAAAATACATACACGTGGCAATACAGCAAACTCAAACACACAACAATTACAGCAGGAAACAAGACAAGAGAGAATACGGCAGCAAAAGCCTTCCCTTTTATACTCAGTCTCTTAAAGGGATACAGACACCTGCTGAATCATTCCTATCATTGCATCATCCACCTTACATTACATCAGCTGGTTAGCCTTTAAATCATTATCCTGACAGACTAGGAGTGACATAATAGCAATGTTCCAATATTTGAGGGGCTCCTATAAAAAAAGAGGGGGTTGACCTATTCTCCAAAGACCCGAGAGCAGGACAAGATGCAATGTATGTACATTACCCAAGAGAGAAGCAACCTAGAACTAAGGAGAAATTTCCTGACAGTGAGAACAATCAACCAGTGGAACGGCTTGCCTTCAGAAGTTGTGGGCGCTCCATCAATGGAGGCTTTTAATAAAAGACTGGACAGCCATTTGTCTGAAATGGTATAGGGTCTCCTACTTTATTTATTTATTTATTTATTAAAATTTTATACCGCCCTTCTCCCGAAGGACTCAGGGCGGTGTACAGGGCAATAAATATCAAAATGTAAATACAAAAGTTAAAAAAGAGATTAAAAAGAATTAAATAGTTATGCCCAATAATACAATACTAAAAATGTGTTAAAACTAAATCCAACCCCAAACCCATCAGACCAGGCCAGATTGTTCAAATAAATAAGTTTTTAAATCATGCCGGAAGGAGCGCAGGTCGGGAGCCATCCGGAGCTCAACCGGCAAGCGGTTCCACAGGTCTGGCGCGCCCACAGAGAACGCCCTCCCCTTGGGGGCCACCAATCGACATTCTTTGATCGGAGGCACCCTGAGGAGGCCCTCTCTGTGGGAGCGCACTGGACGGAGGGAAGTTGATGCCGGCAGCAGGTGCTGCCGTAGGCAATCCGGACCCATGCCATGTAGGGCTTTGTAGGTCATAACCATACTTGATCATGGGGTAGGACCAGAACACCTCCAAGATTCCTTGCAACTCTGCTATTCTGTTCTGTTCTTAGAGCTGATGCAGCCTGGAAAAGTTTGAAAGCCCTTGAGTTAAAGCAGTGAGTATAATAAGCACAGACAATTTCTACTTTTCTAAGTTCACCCATCCAAAGCTGACGAAAGCACAGACACTTATTCACCTCTGCTAGAAAGGCAGGAAATCCAATTTTCAATTTGTACTAACACAGTTGTTTTACTGAAAATATGTTTGAAAAAACAGAAAACTTGCACTACTGTAATTTAGCGACTTTCCAGCATCACTGCCACACAGGGCTTTAACGGAACACACAAGCTGCTCACCTCAGCATAGAACTATGTTGTCAAACTTAAAGTTGGGGTCCCCCAGGAGATCACAGGCAACTTCAAGAGAGGTCACACCCTCCACCCCCAAGGCAAACCAGACCAGTCTTGTGCAAGTAGAGTGAAAGCTGTCTCGAAATTTGCCCTGGGCTTTGATCCCTGCTTTGAAACCATAAGTTTGATCAAGCAAAGTTGGAGCAGGTTTTGACTGCACTTCCGCTTTGCCTGGGCAGCTGGAAGAATCTATCCACTAATAGACCAGTTTTCTGTTCTTCCAGGCACTTGAGCTTCCATACGACTGGGAGACCAGCATTGAGAAGTAACCTGAGTTGGAACATTTGCAACGATCACCCATGGCACTCAGCCAAACGCCTTCCAACCCCAACTTTAAGAATCAACTTAAGTGATGATTCTTCCTACCAGCAGGTGACATGGGTTGGAGAGGAAACCAAAACTAGGGGAATCTAACAATCATTGCTCCTCAAATGCACAGTCAGGACCAATTCCTGTTCTCATTACAGAGACAGATCAGAGCTCTGCTATCAGGGCATCACAGATCATGCCATGTATTTTTCAACCTGTTTCAAGACTGAAGGAATACACAATAATGCAACCATGACTTAGATTTACAAAAGGAAAGGTGTAAAGTTTATCACCAGTATAAGAACTTGAGGTGGAGGGGGTGGCTGGTTTACACCATTCCTAAATGATGTGGTGGAATGTAGTCTGGATTCCCAGGACAGAGGAACTGCATTCCTGAGAGTAAAGAGGCAACAAAACCTAGATAGTTTGTTTGGGAGAAAAAGAGTTAAGATGGCTCCTCCCTAGATGTTCTAGGAATATATAGCTAAATGGTGCAGGTAGTTGCTTTAGTTTGGCAAGATTTCTGTCTATGGGTGAGAAACAATAAAAGAAACTGCTCAGAAGTAAGGAATCCTTGTTGGTTTCTGAGCTTAGTTCTTGGGGCTTAGAGAACACCAAGGACTCCTCATTGCAACCCTGAGCTACAAATATTCACCTCTGTCATGCTCATGACATGTGGCTTTCTGCTTGGCCTGACAATATTTTTACAAAACCACTTCTGTTGCATGTAGAATATCATTTGATGTCTTTCCTCACAATGGTTACATATGTAATCAGAGGTAGAGGCTGTGGTATCAATATATCTTGTATGCTTTGCTTGACTTGTAAAACTAATTTCTCCCCTTATTAGGAAATGCTTGGGTGGCCCCAGTCAGTTTTTTTCCCCATTAAGAGAAAAAAAAACACCTCTTGTAACATTTCCAAAATGTGGTAACATTTTGCACCTCTGTTAAAAGGTGTTAAAAATCATCCATACAGAGGTAAGACAGAAACTGCTTTATGTGGTCTGTTTTTCTCTCTCAAATAAGTTTGCCCTTTGTTGCTTGTTTTGAGTTGTAGGTTAAGTTTTGGTCTACGACTAAGTAGCAAGTATATATCATTAATATGGCTGTGAGGATTTATACTCATCTGTTCCAAGACCATTATTTTTAGCAATATAATTATATTTAATTGCCTTTGGTTATCTTTTCAGCAGTTTTTTTTTTTAAAAAAAGATGGAACAAACATTGAACCAGAGTTCAAATATTTCAGCACCTGTACAGGAGTTTGTGTTGGAATGGAAAATCCACACAGATTTTCTGAGAAAGTCTGGGGAGACAGTGCCAGAAGAAACCAATATTCAGTTGACAGATCTTTCCTGAAAAATTAATATGGATTTTCGTTCCTGATGTTTAGTTTTCCACGGCTGTTCCTCTGCAGGAAGCATCATCATGGGCAAAAACATTGCTGCTAGAACGGTTATGAATCGAGCCAGCCTGGGTGAAAAAGCCGCTATGTGTACTCTGAGCTAACTGCTGCTGCTAACTCTGGCATTAAGCTTAGGAAATTGTCTTGCTGTTTAAATAAAAGAGTAAGGGGAAACTTTCTGAAATGACTGAAGGTTGAGATCATTTTCTTAGGAAGACCCTGAACACCAGCTGCGAATTAGTAAAATAAAATCAGGTTTCAGGGAAACCAGATAAATGCCAAGCTTGGGAAAGAGATGTTAGTGTAGAAGAGAATGCAGCTAATGGGTTGACCACAACCAGACCCTGCCCCAGAAATTGGTGTCATCTGGAAGAGGTAGAGACGTGTTGTGAGGAACTCAGCCATTTTTTTTCATAAGGAAGGCGTGTCCAGTCAAGGGGGTTTGCTTCGGAAAGTCAGAAGGGTGATTCTGACGGTACACTGAAGTTCCATCAACAGCCGTTTTTATGGTATGGTCACGGCCACCATTTTAACTTATTCTCCCATACAGGTAGTCCTCGGCTTACGACCACAACTGAGCCCAAAATTTCTGTTGCCAAGCAAGACTGTTGTCAAGTGAGTTCTGGCCCATTGTACAGCCTTTCTTGCCACAACTGTTCAGCGAATCACTGCGGTTGTTAAGTTAGTAACACGGTTTATTGAGTGAATCTGACTTCCCCGTTGACTTTGCTGGTCAGAAGTTCCCCCAGAGTGATCACATGACCCTGGGACACTGCAACCGTCATAAATACCTGCCAGTTGCCAAGTATCTGAATTCTGATCATGTGATCTTGGGGATGTCGCAATGGTTGTAAGCAGTGGTGGGATTCAGCCAGTCCACACCAGTTCGGCAGAACCAGTAGCTAATTTTTTGTTGCCCAGGCCCAGAATGGACTTCTGGAAGTGGCATCCACACAGAGAACCGGTTGTTCACCGATTTGAATCCCACCACTGGTTGTAAGTATGAAAAATGATCATAAGTCACTTTTTCAGTACCATTCTAACTTCAAGCAGTCACTAAATGAATGGTTGTAAGTCGAGGACTATTTGTATGTTGCAAACCTCCTATTCCCCTCCCCCATATCATGTTTCTCATACATGGGAATCAGCATTTTCAGCCCAAAGGTCCGACAACATCATTATTACATATGTAAAAGACGGTTAACTAGCAAAAGATGCCATTCAGAATTCAGAAGCCTGGCACGGCAATTTCTTGGCTTGGAATTTTCATTTTCAGATTTTATGTTTAATTAACAAGGTGGGGAAAATTGGATTCGAAAGCAGGCCGCCAATCTCTTTTTGCTGAAAGGAGAAATGTGGGGGCTTAAAACTAGATGATTTACAACTCTGTTCTTTGTAATCACTGTATATGCTGAATTGACTATGAGCTTTTGTCTGTAAAAACCAAGTAAACTGCCTATATAAACAATGAATTTGCACAATATAATGTCAACAGAAATTTGAATAATCTACTGTACAGGTGTTCTTTGACTTACAGTGGTAATTGAGCGGTAATTACAGCCATAAGCCATGATGTTTCTGCCATGTGACTATGTTCAATTTTATGACTTTTTTAGTGGCATCATTGAGTGAGCGTTGCAGTTATTAGCAAATGCTGCACTTGTTAGGCAAATATGTTGGTTATTAATAAATCGATTGTACCCAGGTATTAGCAAAAAAAAAAGATACAAATCATGGTCACATGACTACTGGATGCTAGAAGTGAGAACTGGTTGCCAAGCATAAAAAATGTGACCGTGTGACCATGTGACCATAGTGTGTGTTTGTGTGTATGTTTGTGGCTGTTGGAACGTTGAAACTGGGTTGTAAATACCATTTTGGGGGGTCCATCTTGACTATAACCAGATCCTAAGCGACCTGTCATTAACGGAGGACTACTTATATGACTGATGAATACTCAAGAGATATTCTCCTTTTCCCTCCTTATTTTCCCCCCAATTAATAATACAGTACCCTATTTTCCTTTAATACAAGTATTTTTCAACCTTCTTTGGGCTTTTGAGATACTGTCAAGTAGAAACCCAAGACAGAGTCATGGATTACTGTTCATTTTTTAACGATGCAACCATCATACGTAAACTCAGAAATTATCACCATGCTTGTAGCTAAACTCTGATAACAAATGAGAATATGCATTAGAAAATTTGCTCCCCAATTTCTTCAGAAGACTCCAGCATTTTTGAACGTGCAGTCTCTTGACCAAATCAAAGAATGTCTGCTTCATCCAGCTGTGCTTCTACTGATGAAAATATTCAAACAAGTGGCAGTAACTGTAGACAAAAACTGGGCTGTTAAATATGGGTTGTTTCAACAAATGAAAAGACATTTTTAGATTATTTCAACTTTTCCACATTAGGAAAATCTGTTCATGCTTAGAAAAAAAAAACTATGGGAATTTGTTGGAAGGTTAAAATACAGTGCTATATTTACAAAAAGGAAATGACCTTGAAATGAAGATAATTCCTCTCCCTGTAACATAGAGTAGATGGAAATTAACTCTCTGCCACCATCACTACATTCCCAAACTAAGCTAAAGTGATTTACTCATGTTCAAGATAAACTATCAGAGAAGAGGAAGGAAATGGAATTGGGCCTTTCTTCAGTGGAAGAGGTTTATTCTGCTTCTGTATATTATCTGGGAAAAAATCTCTTTCCAGCTCTAGAGAATAAAAGGAGTTCGGGGTTGAACTGTTGAGTTCTTTGAGTTGTTTGACTTGGTTAGGTTGATCATGTTACCCTTAGACTGATAATAAACATTTGCAAGAAAACAACCAAGCACAGAGAACACCAAGAACCCAATAAATCCCAATGGCTTCAGAGTAGAGATCAGATTCTTCTATTAATAACTCTTCATGACTTGTATGTCAGCGTATGCGCAGAAAATGCCCATATCAAAGGAAAGCAGGCATAATCACATAGATCAGGGATGTCAAACTGCCAGCCCACGGGCCGGATGCATCATTAGGAAACTGCGCCCACCCCATTGCCAGCAATGGGGAAAAAGCTCCAATACCTTGCGTGACGTCACGTGACATCACGAGTTTGACATATCTGACATAGATATATCCAGTGTGATGAGAGCTAGTGGGAGCAATTAGCCATGTAGGACAGTAAATTAGCTAACAAAGGAGAGAAAATGGCAAAAATGGACTATTTATTATTTTTGTATGTCATCAGAGTGGCTCAGTGGTTCAGATGCTGGGCTTGTTGGCTGGCAAGCGGGCAGCCCACGTTTGAGAGCCGAGTGCTGCACCACGGGGTAAGCTCCTGTTCCTGCCCCAGCTCCTGCCAACCTAACAGTTTGAAACCATGCAAATGCAAATAGGTACCACTTTGGTGGGAAGATAACAGGACTCCGTGACTTCATGCTGACCGCATGACTGAGGAAATGTCATCAGACAGTGCTGGCTCAATGGCCTTGAAACGGAGATGAGCAGCGCCCCCTGTAGTCAGCAACGACTAGCGAAGTAAAACCTGTGGCATCAGCGCAAAAAAGATTTATGGCAGCGAATTTAAGAGGAAAAAATCCTTAGACAATCTGGAGGCAGAAAGTATAGGTTTTGGATTATATTTAGTGCTTCAGCTCTTTCCCTCTGTGCCCCCCCCCCCACACACAATCCATGGGGCAGAGCATTTCAGTCTGTTTGAGGGAAACCTTTTTACAGCTTTGGGTGGATTTTAAAAGGCATAATCTGCTGTCATAAGAATAATTGGGGAGGCCTCAATTTAACAAAAACTGAATAAACCTCTTCTATTTGTCTCTTTTTAAAAATGACAAACACACTATGTCCCCTAGCTGTTTCCCTAGGCCAGGGGTAGGCAACCTTGGCTCTTTTATGACTCGTGGACTTCAACTCCCAGAATTCCTGAGCCAGCCATGCTCCCAGGAATTCTGGGAGTTGAAGTCCATGAGTCATAAAAGAGCCAAGGTTGCCGACCCCTGGCCTAGGCATTTGGGTTAGAAAGTTGGTGAGCTCAATTACTGATATGGCTTGGTGTTTCTTTTTCCTTTGGGGGAGGTGTTACTGTTTAACTGGGACAGCAAAGTTTATATCATTATGGTAATGAACTTGGGAGTCCTTCTAGATTCACGGCTTACTTTGGAAGAGCATATAGTGGCCGTGACTAGGGGGGCTTTCGCCCAGGTTCGCCTGGTGCGCCAGTTGCGGCCCTATCTGAACCGGGATGCCCTGTGTACAGTCACTCATGCGCTCGTGACCTCTCGCCTTGACTACTGTAATGCTCTCTACATGGGGCTTCCCTTGAAGACCACTCGGAGGCTCCAACTGGTACAGAATGCGGCCGCGAGAGTTGTCTTGGGAGTTTCCCGGTACTCCCATGTTACACCTTTGCTCCGCGAGCTGCATTGGTTACCAGTTGTCTTTCGGGTGAGGTTCAAGGTGTTGGTTACGATCTTTAAGGCCCTACATGGCATGGGTCCGGGTTACCTCAGGGACCACCTGCTGCCGGCATCGACTCCCCTCCGCCCTGTGCGTTCCCACAGAGAGGGCCTCCTCAGGGTGCCGCCAGTCAGGGAATGTCGACTGGTGGCCCCCAGGGGGAGGGCCTTCTCTGTGGGGGCTCCGGCTTTATGGAATCAATTGCCGGTGGAGCTCCGGATGGCACCAGACCTTCGAACTTTCCGTCGGGGCCTGAAGACCCATCTGTTCGAATTAGCTGGTCTGGCCTGATGGGGGATTATGGGCTTTTAATTGTTTTTAATCTGTACTTTTGTTTTTAATTGGGCATGGATTTAATTCTTTTTTAATTTTTGTATAGTGTTTCTTATGTATGCCCTGTGAACCGCCCTGAGTCCCACCAAGGAGAAGGGCGGTATATAAATCAAATAAACTATAACTATAATTGGATTTCTTTTGCACACTGCCCAAAGTTACTGCTGTGAGATGAGCAGCTCTATAATTCTTTGAAATCAATAAAGTTCTCACTTGATAAAACCACCCCTGAAATTTCTCTACTGGACTGTATGGTAGCATGCCTAACAATGCAAGTCCAGTGATAGGAACTGACCATAGTGCTCGAAGCATTTGACTCTCCTGACTGCAAAAAAACAAGACTTTACAGAACACTGGACAGGCAATCCTTGACTTACAACCATCCATTTACTGACCGTTCAGAGTTACAACAATGGAAGTGACTTATGATTGGTCCTCACACTTACGACTCTTGCAGTATCCCCATGGTCATGTGATGAAAATTCAGGTGCTTGGCAAACTGGCATGCCAGTTACAGCATCCCAGAGTCATGGGATCACCCTTGACATTCTTCGCAGCTGGCTTCCTACAAGCAAAGCCAGTGGGGAAGCCGGAGTGACTTAACAACCACAATGATTCACTTAACAATTGCAGTGATTTGCTTGATAGCCATGAACAAAGAAGGTCATAAAATCAGGCGTGACTCATTGAACATCATGCCTTGCTTAGCAACAGGAATTCTGCCCCCCCACCTCTGATGATGGTGGTAAATTGAAAGCTACCTGTAAAACATTTCAAAGATGTGGGGAATAAATTTCCTAAAGGGGCCTTTGCAGGCAAAGAAGGCACATCCTGTTGTACTTGTTGTTGTTGTTAGTTGCAAAGTCATGTCCGACCCACCACAACCACATGGACAATGTTCCTCCAGGACTTCCTGACCTCCACCATCTTCTGGAGTCCATTTAAGCTCACGCCTACTGCTTCAGTGACTCCATACAGCCACCTCATTCTCTGTCGTCCCCTTCTTCTCTTGCCCTCAATCTGTTCTACTTGCACCCTAATAAGAAGGAAAATTATGGCTTCTCATAACGGACATTTTTCAACGTTCTGGAAGAAGCCCTTCAGACAGTACGAGAGTGCATCCTATGACAGACAGTTCTTGACTTACAAGCATTTTAGTGACTGTTCGAAGTGACAATCTATGTTCTGTGACTGTTTTTCACATTTACAAGCTTTGCAGCATCCTCACAGTCACACGATGAAAATTTGAATACTTGGCAACTGGGAACTTAAGTGGGCTAATGCCTCCTTAAGTAACACCAGCTGCCTGCAATTAGTGCAGGTTCGAGTCCCACCAGGCTCAAGGTTGACTCAGCCTTCCATCCTTCCGAGGTAGGTAAAATGAGGACCCAGATTGTTGGGGGCAATTAAGCTGACTTTGTAATAATGCCGCTTGGGGGGTGTATGAAAGCCCTAATAAGCAGGCATATACATAGAATGAAGGCTATTGCTAAGCACATTGATTTGTGCTTCTTAGATTGTAAGCTGCCCTGAGTCTTCAGAAAAGGGCGGGATATAAGTGGGATTAAAATAAAAATAAATAAATAAAATAAAAACTGTACTTAGGATGCTTGCAGTGTGCTGGGGTCCTGTCATTGTCTTCTGCAACCTTCTGGCAAGCAAAGTCATTGGGAAACCAGGTTCACTTAACAGCCGTGTTACTGACTTAACAACTGCAGTGTTTCACTTAACAATTGTGGCAAGAACAACTGTCTTGCTTAGCAATGGAAATTTTGGCTCAATTGCGATCGCAAGTTGAGAACTATCTGTAATTCCTCCTAATGGACAATCAAAAGAGTCTGACCAGGAGCAAGAGGCTAGGAAGACCTGATAAGGATTGGTGCAAAGACAAAACTCTGCATCTTTTTTTTTTAAAAAAAGGCAATGAAAGATGCTAAGGCAGCACCTCCCAAGCTTTTCCTTTCATTACCCAAAATTGCTTATCAGACAGTCCTACATTTACCTACATTAAATAAAAATTTAATGTAGGTAAAACACTTCAAGTCAATTGAAATGTCCCCATCATGATCAGGTAACAGGCTGGGGTGTCATTACCCCAAGGAAAAAAACTACATTTACCCAATTTGGGCATATTTACTCTGCTTTGGGGATCACTGTACTAAGAGGTTAGGCAGTGATAGTTCATGGAAACCGAAGAGAAATGATTTTGCACTGATTTGTGAAACATCTTCCTTCCAGCCAGTCAAGAAAAATAATTGCTTCCCCGTGTAATCGGCTGACGGGAGATAATAGCTATCTGGCCAAAGAAAAGCACAGATCCAGATAGTCTTCACCTGACAGCAGTTTGTTTAGTGACCATTCAAAGTTACAACGGCACTGGGGGGAAAAAGGGACTTAGGATCATTTTTCACACTTAACGACCGTTGCAGCCTTTCCATGGTCGCATGACCAAAATTCCGACACTGGGCAGCTGATTCATATTGATGACGGTTGCTCTGTCCCAGGGTCATGTGATCACCTTTTGCAACCTCCTGATTAGCAAAGTCAGTGGAAAAGCCAGATTCACTTAACAACCGTGTCATAATTCAATAACTAGAGTGATCCACATAGCAGCTAGGGCAAGAGATGTCGTAACATGGGGCAAAGTTCACCTAAGCAATGTCTCACTTAGCAATGGAAAATTTGGGCTCAATTGTGGTCATACGCTGAGGACTACCTGTACTCTGTGTGTGTGTGTGTGTGAGAGAGAGAGAGAGAGAGAGAGAGAGAGAGAGAGAGAGAGACTAGGAAACAGCAAGTGTTTTGGACAACTCGGGTTGTCCGAAATGTAAGCACTCCCAGACTTGCTTAAGATTTCAGCACCTTTGTGTAATGCAGAGGATAGGCAACCTCGGCTCTTTTATGACTCGTGGACTTCAACTCCCAGAATTCCTGGGAGCATGGCTGGCTCAGGAATTCTGGGAGTTGAAGACCACGAGTCATAAAAGAGCCGAGGTTGCCTACCCCTGAACTAGGAAGTGAGTCAGAAAGTGTAGGAAAGTGTGGGGGGAGAGGTGTTGACTTCTGACTCCCTCTGGTGCAGTAGAATAAAACAGTAATATCAAACCTCAACTTTTTACTTTAACATAATGGTATAACCTAGCCATTTGTATAACAACTAATCTATCTAATCAGTAAAACCCAAAATCAAAGTTTTATTTTTTTTCCTGCCTCAAGCACAAAGTCCAGAAGCTGGGGAAAATTTGGAACCATGATGTTATTATATATGTTGCCAACAGCAAGACTACGCACAAAATGGAAGGACACTTGGATCCCCACAATGGACGATTGGCTGCAAAGGCTGGTGGAGTTAGCAGAGATGGCTAAACTGACTGCTTTGATCAAAGGAGAAAAAAGGCAAGTATTTTCGTTTCTACTTAGAAATAGTTCATATTTTTATTCCCACCAATCTTGAGTGGAATTTTTTTTTGAAGTGGAATTCTATGAAGTTCTATAAATGGTACTCAATATCTTCCAGAGCTTTTTGCCCTGATTGCCCTGATTAAAACCAGACTGAAAGTCCCAAAACAGCTTCAGGGGACCACACTGGCATAGACTAGTTTAGCACTGCTATTTCTCAGGTCCTCATGCCATATTTCTTAGTTTTATCAAGAGATGGCCAGGAAATATCTAGGATTCTTCTGTGTGCATAACAAGCAAATCATGGGATTCAGCTGAACGAATAGTGACTAGTTTTATAAACATTTTAGCAGTGTCCTAAATAAGCTTCGGTCTCCATTCACAATCTGGAGGGCAAACTACTATGAAAGTAAAAGTAAAAGCATTGTTTTAAATTTATTTCACTAGATCTCACCGAGCATATCCTATCTACCTATGTTATCACTTTTCCTCTTTACAAACTGGCACACGTTAAAAATGAAATTCTGATGCCCGCTCTCAAAAGAAAATGTGTGTGTGTGTTAATCACAGGCCATTTAGGATACATAGTGGAAAAAAGACTCTTGAGAGTTAACAAGGTTGATACTATAAGGTACAAAGCTATTACACAATTTAGTTCTTCTTCTTCTTCAGATACGGTGAAGCCTTCTCCCAGAAGGCAACAAAAAAAACCGGCCACGGAGAGGATGTGTAGCATCCCAGACAATATTGCAGACCCTGGTCAAGCATTGCTTCTATGCCATGTCCTGGATAGAAGTGTTCTGTACCAGCCTGCTACCGGCCCTGCAGAAAAGGCAGGGACAACCCCTTTTACAAGAAGGCAAGAGGCTGGAACTAAGCCTGCCAAATTTATGGACACAAAAGCAAACAGAACAAGACACGAACCATGAAACAGGAGCTATTCAAGCGGTTGCCTTCAGCAAACCAGCCCTCCCACGCATTCCCCTTTTATACAGTTCAGGGCATGGCTTCTCTCTGCCTCCTTCCGAGGTGCCCCATTGCCTTCCTCTGTTTACTCCTGATTGACTGCCTCCTGCATCGGGCATCCTTGAACAGGGCCAGCTGTGGGTCATCTTCATCCACGCTGTCAGGCTCACACAGCTGGGTCTGCGTCGTGACCAGGTGGGAGGGGCCTGGCTGAGGGCTCTCATCAGCAAGCTCTTCAACCCCCTCAGCAACCTCTCCAACACCCCCCTCCTCCTCCTCCTCCTCTGAATCGTCCAACCCAACTGCCGAACCCACAGGCTGACCCTGAATCACAACAAGAAGGAAGTGAACTTCCAATAATTTTTTCTGCCATCCTCACCACTCTCTGCACAGTCATCCTGTCCGAAACAGTAATACTTCCAAACCAAACAGTAATACAATATAATAAGGTGCCCTCGAGCTGAGATCGGTTTCTGAGACCAGCCAAGATTGAGAAGGTACTATGAATTGCTGTGGGGTTCATTATGATTAGCACAAATTACCAACAGGACCAATCCAGAAAGCCCTGCCTTCACTCTGGTTTGGTTGTGCTTGCCCACAATGATATCAGTTATAACTGAAACTGACTGGCCAAATACGGTTGCGCAGAAGTTGAAAAATAATATTGAACTTTGCTGGAACTTTAGACCTTAAGAGATCCTCAGTTAGGAATAACCTCTTTTATATCACAAGATTAAGTTTTACTTGCCCTGTGTTTTAGTTTTTCCAAGTATGGGAAAAGATTTATGCTAAAAGTTTAAACTGAAAGGTTTTTAGCAGATTGAAATATTTTTCTGTATTAATACAATGGAACAAAATTTAAATGCAGTTGCGATGGCACATAGCCTCGCATTTGTACAGCACGTACAACAACTACTAACAGTAAGAGCACAGACAACAAGTCCTCGATTTCCAACAATTAGTTTAGCTACCATTCAAAGTTACAGCAGCACTAAAAATTGATTTACAATCTGTCCTCACATTTACAACCATCACAGCTTTCCCACAATCACATGAGCAAAATTTGTGTGCTTGGCAACCAGCATGGATTTATGATGGTTGCAACATTCAACATTTGTGAACCTTCTCAACCAGCTTCCAACAAGCATTTAATGACTGTGTGATGCAAATCAACTTGACTCAATGATTCACTTAACAATTGTGGCAAAACTTTATTATTTGTCATTTTTTTTCCACCTATCAAGTCCTTCCCAAGGACCTGGGATAGGCAGACATTATTTTTTATATGGTGCAAAATTTAAGCTGTTCCAAGTAGCTGCCTTCTGCAATTGACTGATGGTGATTTTGTCAATGCTGATGGTATTCAAGTGGTACTCCAGATGCTTTGCATTAGCACCCAAGATGCCTGTTACTATTGGTACTATCTTTCTTTTCTTTTGCCACAGTCATTCTACTCCCATTTGCAGGAGTTTATATTTTGTGGTTTGTCTTTTTTTTGTGCTGTTGTTCCTACTCTCAGTGGTTCAGGGCAGCATGGTGGCTCAGTGGTTAAGACCCTGGACTTGTCCGCTGGAAAGCCAGCAGCCCAGGTTCGAGACTTGAGCTCCATGTGATGGGGTGAGCTCCTGTCCTCACCCCAGCTCCTGCCAATCTGGCAGTTTGAACTTCAGGTACTACTTCAGTTGGAAGATGACAGCATTCTATGTGACATGGTGGCCATTTGACCACGGAAATGTCTTTCGACAACCTTTGCTCAATGGCCTTGAAACAGAGATGAGCACTGCCACCTAGAGTCAGCAACAACTAACGGAGTAAAATCTCCTGGGACTCCTTTACCCTTTTACCACAATGGTTCAATGTTTCTGGTCAGTCTAATTTTACAAGCTTTGCTGATCTACTTCTTGGATGCATGGAATTACATGTTGCGGTAATTAGTTAAGTGTCCTTGAATCAGTCCCAATTCCTGGTGACCACATGGACAAATGTCTTCTGTCTTAATTTCCCAATGGGAAATCCAAATTCTCTTCCAGGATCTTCCAATGACTTCCATCATTCTGTTCATCCCCCTTGTCCTTGTCCACTACCTTCCCTTGATTTTACCAAGGGTGTCCACCATCTGGACGTGCCAAACTGAGCTTATCCTTGCTGAGATTTGCATCACATGAGCTATTGATCCTTACTTTGTCCAAAACCAATCACTTGGTTCTTCTCACAGTCCACAGGACTCACTATGTGTCTCCATATTACTTGAAGGCCTCTATGTTGCTTTTTCTCAAGTGCTCAGCTGTACATTTATAGAGTGTTCTTCGTGGTTCATCCAAAGTCGTGATTAAATAAATTACAGCACATTCAGTTATTAGATGCTCAAGAAAGACACAACAGAGCAGTTTCTCAACCTCGGCAACTTTCAAGATGTGTAGATGTCAAGTCCCAGAATTCCCCAACCAGTAAAGCCGGCTCGGGAATTCTGGAAGATGAAGTTCATGCATCCTAAAGTTGCCATACTTAAGAAACACTACAACAGAGAGACTGTCCAGTGCTGTGTTTATGCCTCAACAGATCCCAGAAACCTTAATTCCACCATGAAATTCACTGGGTCATCTTAGTCCTGTTGATCGAAGGACGATAGAGTATAAATTTAAGAAATAAACAAGTCCAGCCCTGTTAATTCAACACCTTGAAGTTGCATCCTACGGAAGATTTAGGGTACTTCAGAAGAAAGAGTAAAGAATGAGACATGGTCCTTCAAACCAGAGGGAGCTTTCTGATAACTTCATGTTTCAACTCCTCTTCTGGTTTCCTTGCCTCCCTCCATAACAACTCCTCTCTTCAACGAGCATCATTTTGGGCTGCCTGGCCCAGAAGCCAGGACATCACAAGGTTGTGAAGAAAGCTCACCACCCAGACAAAACTGGGCCAAAAGAAGTGAAAAACACTGCACAATGTTAATATCCCATTGCCCTTTTAATGATCTCTCACTCGGCTGGGCCAGGACTGTGGTAAAAATAAAATGTTCTGCCAAACACCCCCCCCCTTTTTTTTTTTTTAAAGCATGTGGAGACGGTTTAGAAAAGATATAAACTGGAATTCTTTCCCTTCTCGGTTTCTCTTTAGTTACCAGTGTCTTTGGCTCAACGCCTCGTTTTGCAGCAAATACTATGTCTGTGGGAATGCCAATAATTTAATTAGTTTTCAATAAAACATGCCAAAGATCAGCCTCCTTTCCCCCTTGTCGTCTGGGCTGAAACCTAATCTGTGTCTTGTTTCAGGGATGTCAGAATTGGCTTCTGTTCCTACCCTACTGAATTTCAGATGGTTTGGCCTGGGAAATTGAAACCGTAGACCGGGATGCAATCTCCAGGAGAGTTTGGGTGTATTCGTAAGCCTTGATAATTTGTTTGCCCTTACTAGCATGGCGCACATTTGGGAAATTTCATTTGGGTGGGCTGGGAGGAATCTTTTGCACTCTTAGGAAAAGAAATAATGGACTCACCCTTTGAGTCAAACGCCGCTATCTGCATTTTACAGTTGGGTAAGAAAGACACAGTGAGTTGCAAGTGCTTAGCAGGATCTTTGAGAGGAAGGTAAATTGAACTATGGGAGCAGCCCCAACCCAAGAGATGCAAGAATTTCAGAGACATTAATTCTGTGCTATCCAGTTGTTTTCAACTCCTAGTGACTGGATGGAAGATAACTAGATAGCTAGATGGATGGATGGATGGATGGATGGATGGATGGATGGATGGACGGTCAGACATTTTCCATGATTCAGAGAGAAATCTAAATTGCGGTCTCTCCTGGACCAGTAGCCCTTACTCATGATGACTCATACCATATTCACTTCCATTTGGATTACTGTAATGCAATGTACATGGGGCTGCCCTTGAAGAGGACTGGGAAGCTGCTGCAGCACTGGTAGTTTGGGCATTTCTTGTTATGTGCATTTAGCACCCCTGCACCCAATGGGCCTACAGGTGTGATTCAATGTGTAGTTGTCACTCTATAGCCCTACATGCCATTGAGCCACGCTATTTGTGGGACCACCTATCTCCTGGATGCAGTCAAGAGGACATTCTTTGGGTGCTTTCCATCAAGCAATGCCACCTGTTTCCGTGCCTTCTCATTAGCTGTGCCTATTCTGTAGAAAGCCACTTCCCTCTTGTTTCCAGGATATACAGATATACACAGATATACTACATAGTAAATGTCACACACACACTCTCTATGGATGAAACCATTGGGAAAGAGAATCTGTCCATAATCACTCATTTTCCCTCCTTGTAGACAAAATGCTTGCTTGTAACAGCTGGCCACAAACTCTATCGGTTCCTCTCTGTTTCACACGAGAAGTGTTTCTCAACCTCTGAAGTCCACCCATTTTTAAACTTGCTGAGGTTGAGAAACACTCTTCTAGATCACAACCACACCGTGACCCCCTTGTGGCATAATTTAGGAAATGTTTTTTTAACCATGTAGAGGGGTCTTTCACTCTCAAATTGATTCTTCTAACAAAATGGTGGAATAATTTGTTTCCTGGCAAAACAGCCCAACTGTCACAAATCAACTAATCCTCTGAGAAAGATTCTTTGGCCATTTTGTCAAAGTGGACCTTAATTAAGAACTGCTTCAAACGTCCACTGTAAAATTGCAGATAGTAGTAGTAGTAGTAGTAGTAGTAGTAGTAGTAATAATAATAATAATAATAATAATAATAATAATAATAATAATAATAATAATAATAATAAAGTTGGAAGGGACCTTGGAGGTCATCTAGTCCAACCCCCTGCTCAGGCAGGAAACCTTATACCATTTCAGGCAAATGGCTGTCCAGTCTCTTCTTAAAAACCTCCAGTGTTGCAATATTCACAGCTTCTGGAGGCAGGTTGTTCCACTGGTTAGTTGTTCTAACTGTCAGGAAGTTTCTCCTTAGTTCTAGGTTGCTTCTCTCCTTGACTAGTTTCCATCTGTTGCTTCTTGTCCTGCTTTCAGGTCCTTTGGAGAATAGCTTGACTCCCTCTTCTTTGTGGTAGCCCCTGAGATATTGGCTTACGAGCACAACTGAATCCAAAATTCCCTGTTGCTAAGCAGTACAATTGGGAAGTGAGTTTTGATAAGTTAGTAGCACGGTTGCTCAGTGAATCTGGATCTCCCCTTGACGTTGCTTGTCAGACAGTTGCAAAAGAAGATCACATGACCCTGGGACAGCGCAAGCGTCATTAATACATGCCAGTTGCCAAGTGTCCGAATTCTGATCATGTGACCGCGGGAAATGCTGCAATGGTCATAAGTGTGGGGGGAAAATTCAGTGCCATTTTAAGTTCGAATGGTCACTAAATGACGTTGTAGTCCTAACAGAAAGAAATGGATAAAAGAAGCCGTGAAACCAAGAAACTACGGCTATGTTTTCAAATCCATGGTGGTTGTTTGTTTGTTTTTTTTCCTTTCCCCATCAGCTATCAGCAAAACTCAGCCCTCCTTCTCTTCAGTACAGAGATATTTTTGGACCTTCATCACCTTCAAGAAAAGTCCTCCAATCTTTCCCCTTTGCTACCCGACAGGGAAAACACGGCTCTCATTTTTAAAACTTCTACACATTGTTCAGCTTGATTTGACTTCCAGGCAGGAGGAACCCACAGCCCGGGTCCAGCCAAAACAGTTTCCAGCAAGCTTTATGCGCAAGGTGTGAGAAAGTGTCATAGAATAAAGACAGGCGTCGGTGCTTAAGCTCCTCCACAGGATTCAAGCTTAAAATGGAAACGTGTGCAGATAAATACATCGTCTTGTTGATGCAAGCCCACGTTTGCCAATTCACCTGAGTAATGTGGAGGCGTTTCAGAGGCGAATCGATTGGCAATGCTTGGATGCACACTCGCCACGGGGAGAAATCTGCCACTGGTTCATGAAAGCAAACTATTTGAAATGTGCATTTCTGAACCAACATGTTAGGGACGGTTAGTCCACAGGTCACACGTAGCTCCACTGACACCGATCTGCCAAAATTCAATAGGAAAAAAAAACAACAACCAAGTAATTTGGAGCAGCACAATTCTTTCAGGTAGTTTGAATTCCTCTAGGAATGAAATGATTTTTTTTTTCTTCTCTAACCTTAAAACCACCGAGACACCCAGAAATTACATCACCAATGTGACCATTGAGTTTTGGTGGTTTGATTTTTGGCGATTCCTTGCATGGGGAGGAGGAATATAAAGGAGGACATAGAAGAAGCTGGCATCCCAAGAAATCCACTTCTTTTCCCATCCTTTTTGTTCAGTCATTACGTTGTGTCTGACTCTTTGTGACCCCATGTACCATAGCACACCAGCCCCCACCACCAGTCCTCCACTGCCTCCCAAAGTTTGCCCAAATTCATGTTCATTGTGTCGATGACACTATCTAATCATTTCATCCTCTGCCACACTCTTCTCCTTATGGCTTCAATCTTTCCCAACATTGGAGTCTTTCTCACTGGGTTTCCCACCCTTATTAAAAGCCAAGTAGCAAAAGGACTGAAAAAGTGCATGCCTCTCCTGTCATCCTGAAATTCACAAAAGCTGAAGCCTTTTCATAAAGCGTCTTCATCTGAAAAGGAGCTACCAGACCCCTTTGGTTTCAGGCCACGTAGGACCAAAACAATTCTCCCACAATGCTTACAGGAGCCTCCCGGAGTCCCTTCAATTGATCAGGAGAGAAACTGATAACGCCTGATCCAGGAGAGAAAGCAACACACACACACACACACACACACACCCCTCCACCCAACGCATGCATAAATGCATACTTCACGATCCAGCACTGAAGGTTTTTCTGAACTTTGCAATGCCTTTTAAGGACAAGGTTTGTGCAAAAAGCAGCCATTCAGGAAAATGACATACAGAAATGTATTATATTAGAGGAAATGGTTTGCACAGACTGGCTTTGTGAGGCGAACTTGTAAACCAAAACACATGCTTGCAGATATGTGACCAAAGTACGTACAAATTCAAGTACAGAACAAAAACAAAAAGTGGACTGGGAAGCTAAACTCGACAGATTTCCAAATTTAGAGGGGAAGCTAATGAAAACTGACATCTTGCTCCATTCTTAGTTTAAATATTGCCCAGAGCCCTAATGTGGGTTCTTTATTTTTGCTTAGGTGAGACACAAATCTCCTATTATGAGCTAAGATTACGGCTTCTCCCATAAATCACAGTTTAAAATGTTGGCTTGGCATTCTGTGTGATCTCTGCCAGTCTGGCTAAACTCTCCCAGGTGCTGCCAATTCCTCTTCCCCCCCCCCTCCTGATTTCCTTCTGAAGATATTTCTCCCACCAACCATATTACTTTATGATGTTAGGGTTCATTTGGGGGGAAACCTCATGTATTATTACAGAATACAGTGGAACAGAGTTGGAGGTCTTCTAATCTAACTCCTTGCTCATGTAGGACACCTATACTGTTCCGGACAAATTGCTGCCCAATCTCTTCTTTAAAAACCTACAGTGATGGAACGAACACCCATGACTTCTGGAGGCAAGCAGTTCCACTGGTTAATTGTTCTTACTGACTGGAAATTTCTCCTTAGTTCTAGTTGTATCTCTCTTTGGTAAGCTTCCATTTGTCACTTCTTGTCCTGCCTTCAGGTGCTTTGGGTGGACCTCCTCTTCTCTGTGAAGCCCCTCAAATATTGGAAGACTGCCATCATGTCACCCCTAGTCCTTCTCTGTGTTAACGGCTGATTCTGTTGGCTGTTTCCCCCCCCTTTCAAATACTTTTTTCTTCAGTTTTGCAATCAGGAAAGAAACATGGAATCCAAAGTTGTCTATTTCCCTCACCACAGTCCCTACCTAGAGATTTTAAGGGAGTCTTACTGCAATGTTTACCTAAAGAAAGAGAAATTCGGCTATATCAGGAAAGAAGCAAAAAATGGTACAATCACCTCATTAAAGCCACCTTAAAAACAAACCATCCCTTTTACAACATTAAAGAAGCCATGGAGGGAAAAATTATTGCTCAGAAGAGAAATTGCTGCGGATTATGCCCATTGAAGATGTTCTCTGGAAGCACAGTTAACAAATGCATTTTTATTTAACACGTATTAGTTCTCCAGCTCAATTTTGCATCATATATTTTATTACATAGGCATTTTAGCCAATGGAATAACTAATTCTATGGGGCCAGCTGCTCCTTATGCATCGTGTCTAAGTTTGTATGGCTAAAATGAGTATCAATAAAATAAGCACAGGTTGTCCTTGGCATATAACCACAATTAAGCCCAACATTTTTGTGGCCCAGCAAGGCAGTTGTTAGTGAGTTTTGCCCAATTTTATGACCTCTGTTGCCACAATATTTTAAGCAAATTACTGAAGTTATTAAGGGAAATTGTATGTCTTCCCCCATTGACTTTGCTTGTCAGAAGCCAGTGGGAAGGTTACAAATGACAATCACATGATCCCGGGACAGTGCCACTGTCATAAACACACACCAGTTGCCATGCAATTTTGATCGTGTGGATTCTGCAAAAGTCGCAAGCGTGATATCCAATCATGTCATTTTTTTCAGCAACATTGTAACTTCAAACAATCAGTTAACAAATAGTTGTAAGTCAAGGACTACTTGTAATTGATGACGTGCCATCAAGTGCTCTTTAACTGCTACTGATCACATAGGTGGAATGTCTCCAGGATGAACTGTCCCCAACCTGGTTCTTCAAGTCTTCCAATGGTGTCCCCATCACCACTGCAACCGTGTCCGTTCACCTTGCTGGTGGTCCTCCCCTTCTTCTTTTTCCTTCCATCTTTCCCAGCAATGGAACTTTCTCCAGAGAACTGGGTGTTTGCATAATGTATTTGAAGTAGGATAAATTGAGCCTGATCGTTTGTGCCTTGAGTGAGCCCTTTGGGCAGATTTGTTTGATGGCCCATCACACTAGCTATCCATTGTATTCTCAGGTGACTTCTCCAACATCATCATTTTCCAGTTAATAGGCAATCCTTCCTTCCAGTTTCACTTCTTGGCAAACACAGCTATTTTCCCAACAAACTGACCCCTCCCCCCATGCATACATAAAACATCAGCTATAATGCATGTGGTCCACATATACCTGTTTCTAGACATCATATTAAAAAGCAGAGACATTACCTTGCTGACAAAGGTCCACATAGGCAAAGCTATAGTTTCCCAAGGAGTCATTTATGGCTGTGAGAGTTGGACCATAAGGAAGGCTGAGTGACGAGGTATTAATGCTTTTGAATTATGGTGCTGGAGAAGACATCCTTGGGGCTTCAAGGAGATCAAACCATCAATCCTAAAGGAAATCAATCTTGGCTATCCTTTGGAAGGACAGATATTGAAGCTGAAGCACAAATACTTTGGCCACCAAATGAGAAGAGAGTACTCACTGGAAAAGACAGGGATGTTGGGAAAGATGGAAGGCAAAAGGAGAAGACGGCAGAGGATGAGATGGTTAGATAGTGTCATTCATGCAATGAACATGAATTTGAGCAAATTCCGGGAAACAATGGAGGACAGGGGGACCTGGTGTGCTGCAGTCCATGGGGTCACAAAGTCCAGACACAACTTAGTTACTGAACAACAAGAACATGTGCATGTTTACTATCTCAGTGTAATGCATAGTCCATATAACATACAGTCCGTGCTCCAATATATCCTCTTGATGCTATCTGCTCTCCACAATCAATGCTCTTGGTACGTCTGTCTGCGTTTATAATAATACTTTCGGGTAAATGTGACTTCTGCTACTCAGCGTAATTTTTTTCAGAGTTGTGGTATTTTCATTTTGCTTTTGGAAGGCGGCTCAAGGGAAGGGCTTGCTATTTTTATGGGGCGGAAAATTTGGGGGTAATAGGCGCTGAAACTGACTAGAGTAGATTAAAATCAAGTTCTCTGATAAAATCTGGCAATCTAATTTGACCAGAGAAAAAAGTCTGAAATCTTTTCTAGTTTCATAGTCTGATTTTGAAAGCAAACGAGGTGCCAAAGTGAGGACAGGGAGGAAGAGGGCAACTTAATCCCAGCTTTCCGCAAAGAATGGTTGGGTAGCAAACAACTGGTCTCTCTTTCCAAAAAAAAAGCCTCATCAAATAGACAGAAACAAAGGGAGCAGAGTCTGGAGATGTGCACACTTTTTTGGCAAAAAACTGAGAGACTGTAAACAACCACAGCTCCACTTTTCTACTTCTCCAGTATGTCGACAGCCTACAGCCCAGACACTGTGCTATTTTGATCTGTGCTACTCCCAATATTTTGGGCTTGTATGTTGTTGGCAATGGAGGGAGAATTACTGTTATGTTACTATGTGTTACATGGATGGATTATATGTCAGCAAACCATTGTTGACACTGAGGAACCACATTGATCGATTTTCTCTGTGATGATCTGTTCCTAGCCTGGTCCTTCAGGTCTTCCAAGGATGACTCCATCACTGCTGAAACTGGCTCCATCCACCTTGCTGCCGATTGTCACACAATGTGTCTAAGAATGGATGGACGGATGGACAAACAGGCCATCCATTGGAGACGGCATAGATAGACCTTTTTTCATTAATACCTGTCCTTAACCTGGTCCTTCAGGCCTTCCAAGAGTGCACCCATTGACACTGCAACTGAATCCTTCCACCTTGCTGCTGATTGTCCTCTTCGTCTCTTTTCTTCCACCTTTTCCAGTATCAGAGAGCTTTCTCCAGAGAGTTGGATCTTCACATAATGTGTCCCAAGTAGGATATTTTGAGCCAGATCGTTGGTGCCACAAATGAGAACTCCAGGCAGATTTGTTCATTGATCCATTGGTTTCCTTTCATCTGTGTTTTCTAAGAGTCTTCTCCAACACAAAGCACAAAAGTGTCTATGGTCTTCTTATCCTGCTTCTTCAACTTTGGCTTCCATGGAGTGTCACAGGGAGTTACACTATTCTGATTTTTGTAGGCATTGGAATCTCTTTTCCCAGTCCACCATGGCTGCTCTACAAATGCTAGTCTGCTGTATGTTTCTTGACTGCTTATTCTTTTACAAAAAGGCAGACACTATGTAATACAACAATATCTTTATCATCAATTCTAAATAGGCTGCTATTTTCTAATAATTGTAGAAAGAGAGGGAGGGGTCCCCAGTGGCTTAACAGTCAGAGGAAGAAACTTAGGAGGGACTTACCGTAATGCAGGGGTCTGCAACCTTGACAACTTTAAGACTTGTGGACTTCAGCTCCCAGAATTCCTCAGCCAGCTATGGGGAAGAAAGAGTGCATGTCCTGAAGGCTTCTGGAGCATGTCAGTCCCAGAAGGATCAGCTATGCTGGCTGAGGAATTCTGGGAGCTGAAGTCCACAAGTCTTAAAAGTTGTCGAGGTTGCAGACCTCCTGCCCTAATGGATCAAGTAGTTAAAAGTGGCAGCAGGAAGCTTGTATCTTCAGAACTGATTCTGTTCATGTGGCCTTACGATAAGGTAGAATTGACTAATTTTGTTGGGTTAGCTCTCTTGTTTACCAGGGAGGACTGACAGGAGCTATCTCCCGTTCCATAAATACTAACAATTAAACAGTATAAACATAAAGACTAACAATAAAAGCCATAACCATAAACCAGTCCCTATTCCATAAACACCAGCTAATCAAAGTGAAAGCTGGAGAAACCACCATGGGGAGGAAAGGATTCAGGAATGTCTCCCTATTTAAGAGAAACTTTGAAAGTTACCGAGATTTGTCCTCCAGTCCAAGAGGACTTTCTGTTCAGTTATTTATTTTTAGCAAGTTCTCTGGTGGGATAGTAGGACAGTGAACATTTCTTTCTTTAATCAGATGAAATTGATAAAAGGACAAACATTGTAAAACTATGCACTTTTTTTTTCCCCTTTACCATGCTACCCCCTAGATCAGTGTTTTCCAACTTCAGCGACCTTAAGATGGATGGATTTGAACTCCCAGGAGGGAATTGTGGGAGTTAAAATTCACATGTCTTAAAAGTTGCCGGGGTTGAGAAACACAGCTCCAGATACACCAGACAAAAAGATGACAGGAGCTAGTCCACAGAGGGGCCCAAGTCAAGGCTACGTATAGAAAGAAAAGTGGATGGTTTTTGCAGTCCTACAATGGGTGGGATGGATAAAGCCAGGGCTTTTTTTCTCATAGAACGCTCAGAACGGAGTTCCGGCACCTTTTTTGGATGGAACCTTGTAGGGTAGGCAAGGCGAATTGTATAACATGTGTGAGTTCCGGCACCTTTTTCTTTTACAAAAAAAGCACTGGATAAAGCTGCAGTGGAATTTACCCTACGGGAGAAGGGCGGTATATAAGTCCAATAAACATAAACAAACAAACATAACCCTAATTTCGATTTTTATTGTGTATTGCCCTGAGTCCTTCGGGAGAAGGGCGGTATAGAAATTAAATTATTAAATTAAATTATTAAATTTAGATATCCCAAAGATGCTTTTCTATGAGGCAACTGGACTTTCTTGTTTTTCTTTGAAGACATTTCGCTTCTCATCCAAAAAGCTTCTTCAGCTCTGAAGAAGAGAACTGAAGAAGCTTCTTGGAGGAGAAACGAAACGTCTTCAAAGAAAAACAAGAAAGCCCATTTGCCTCGTGAAAAAGCATCTTCGAAATAACTATGACCTGGATGACTGAGAATCTCCGTAGACACCTAATTTGGATAGCACACCAGATCGTTATTGGGGCCAAGGTGGAGGACACACATTTCTTTAAGCTGTTCTGTACCAGCCTGCTACCGGCCCTGCAGAAAAGGCAACCCCTTTATAAACGGCAAGAGGCTGGAATGACGTCTGCCAAATTTATTACTACAAAAAACAAACAAGACACGTACCAAGATACAGGAGCTTTGAAACACTATCTGAGCGGTTGCTTTCAGCAAACCAGCCCTCCCCAAACATTCCCTTTATAAAGACTTCAGGGCGTGGCCTCTCTTTGCCTCCTTCCGAGAAGCCCCACAGCCTTCCTCTGTTTGCTCCTACTTGACTGCCTCCTGCGTCGGGCGTCCTTGAACAGGGCCAGCTGTGGGTCATCTTCATCCACACTGTCAGGCTCACACAGCTGGGTCTCCATGGTGACCAAGTGGGAGGGACCTGCCTGAGGGCTATCATCAGCAAGATCTTCAGCAAGGTCTTCAACACCCCCCTCCTCCTCTGAGTCGTCGTCCAACCCAACTGCTGAACCCACAGGCTGACCCTGAATCACAACATAAGCCTGTTTCATTTCCAGGCAGGAACGAAGCAGTTAAAAGCTGCAACTCAAGAGAAAGAAACATTGTCCTCGGCTCTCTTAACCATGACAAAATTTGATCATGAGATCTTCTCTCTGAAAAGCAGGTGTTCCATCATTGACCTGCACTCATTTCTCATTAACAAAGCAATTTCCTTTGTTTTACTGCTGCTCTGGGAATGCAGGAAGAAAGAAGATTGCCAAGCATCTGGCAGACCACAATAGAAGAGAATTATTTTGATGGATCACCTCTTGGGCCTTCCTTAAGGAATTTGCTCTCTTTTACACTTCTGTGTAAGTGATGATAAAACCCAGCTTTGGCTGCTGTAAGAATTATTGAGATCCCAGAGAAAGACACCATTGGACGGTCTTCAAGTGTCCTGTTGCACCCTGGAATAATTGTTTCCTGGTGTGTGGTAGGTAGCAACCTCTAATGGACCCTAGAGAGGAGATTGTGACATGACTGATGCAGAGAGCAGACCATCAACTCCCAATTGGAAAAAATAAAAATAAAATGCAATGTTGCTGATTTTCTCACCTGAGTTTCAGGCACTCCGGGAATGAAAATGCTCAGATCAAGATTATAGAATTTTGCAAGATTTGGACCATTTGGGGAACCCAGGGCCTGAAACATTTGCAAGTTTGTCTCCATCAAAGACATTAGGGCAGTTCTGAAAATCTGGTTTATATTAGGCAATGGCACTGACCACCCAGGGAATCCCAGCCCCCCATAATGAGCTTGATCTTCCGCACAAGTCCCTTCTGCCCCCACCAAAG
Source organism: Vipera ursinii (assembly GCF_947247035.1). Taxonomy (NCBI): domain Eukaryota; kingdom Metazoa; phylum Chordata; class Lepidosauria; order Squamata; family Viperidae; genus Vipera; species Vipera ursinii. The sequence continues at coordinate 9,027,503 of NC_139523.1, forward strand.
CCGCAGCAGGGAAGGTGAGGCACAGTGATTTCCTCCCCAGCCCCACTCTTTCCGTACAATTTCAATAATTTGTCCAGACGTGGAAGCGAGTAGCAAAATTCCAAGTGAGTTGACTAATCTAAAACCAAGACAAAACATCTCAAGACCTTCGGCCGCAGCCATCCTTAGGGAGCCTTTTCAAAGAAGCTCTTTTGGTGGAATAACAGATTGGATCATCCCAGAGAAGGAAACCACAGCACCGAGGCGATTCACCAGCTCCATTTACAAAGGGCCCCTTGTCTGTCAGAGGCTTGGAGGCCTCCCTTCCCTTCTTCCCTTGCCATCCCCACCCACGTGCCAGCCTGCCAGTAAGGAAAGGCACTACAAAAAGGCCATGTGCAGCTCTGAATGCCAACCCTGGGGAGCAATCCTTAGCAAAGAAGGTGGGGCTTCCTCTCCCACCAAGGTCAATCTGTAGCCCTGAATACCTTGGGGAGGTACAGGGAAATGAAAGGGCCATTTGCCAAAAGTGCAGCAATGCTTCCAAGCATAGAATTAGGGCCCCTTTTTCCGATCCCACATATTTCCCACAATGATGTGTGAGTTTGCAACAATTTCCTCTTCCTTCCACGGACTGGAAGGCTTTGCTTTCTGCAGGAGGCAGGAGTTCCTGTGTGCTGATAAACAGGGCAAAACGAGCAGGCCATCTCAATGTTATCATAACATGCAGTTCCTGCAAGGATCTTTTTTTATAATTTTATTTCCGGGTGAGGAAAGTTGAACAGGGAAGGTGGAATGCAGGAGGGAGCAAACTCAAAAGTCAATTAAGTGGTATCATGGGGAACAGCCACTTGTCCTTACAATGGAAAGCCCTATGTTACCAGCATTTTTAATGCATGGTAAGAGGGACACAGGGACATAGTGGCTCAGTGGGTTAGGACGCTGAGCTTGTCGATCAGATGGTCGGCAGTTTGGCAGGTCGAATCCCGAGTGCCGCGTAACAGAGTGAGCGCCTGTTACTCGTCCCAGCTTCTGCCAACCTAGCAGTTCGAAAGCACGTAAAAATGCAAGTAGAAAAATAGGGACCACTACGGTGGGAAGGTAACAGCGTTCCGTGCGCCTTTGGCGTCTAGTCATGCCGGCCACATGACCACGGAGACGTCCTCGGACAAGCGCTGGCTCTTCGGCTTTGAAACGGAGATGAGCACCGGCCCCTAGAGTTGGAAACGACTAGCACGCTTGTGCGGGGGAACCTTTACCTTTACCTAAATAGGACACAGAAGGGTACTGCAAAGATGGTTCTTTACGTGGGAGTAAAGATGGAGAACTTGTGGCCTTCCAGATGTTACCAGACTCAAGTTTCCATCAAGCTCAAGTCTGGGCAATGCTCAGGGGTGACTGGAACAACCCATAAAGCACCAAAGATTTTTCAATCTTAGAAGAGAAGAAACATGATGGAATGTTGTCTGGATTCCCAGGAGGGAGGGGCCTCTTTCCAGAGGAACATGAGACAACTCAGTTCAGTTAGTTTGTGCAAGAGAAAGAGGGTGTTTGATGAGGCAAGTAGCCTACTTAAGTTTGTCAAGATTTCTGTCTGTAGGTGAGGAACAATAAAACAATCTGCTTAGAAGAATCCCAATGTGTCTTTCTGGGTTTGGGGACCCTGACCGGAAACGAAACAAGCAGACTTTTGAATGACCCTTCAGATGCAACCATGACCATCTGGAGAGGTTTGAGAAATGTGGAAAGCCACGGAACAGGAAGAAATGACGAAGGCAATCTGCAACGTGCTTCTGAAATTAATTTAAAATGAGCTAATTAGCAAAATATAAATAAGTTGCCCATTTGGGAATCATGTGGTTTCAGTGGATTATAAGAAGGGTAGACAGGAACAACATTTGTAGACAATGTCCCTGCATGTTAAAAGGAAAAGAATGAATGAGATTTGTGTTTAGCCATCCATCAAGACTGTCCCAAAGGTGCTTTTTCAAAAGACAACTGGACTTTCTTGGTTTTCCCTTGAAGACGTTCTGATTCTCTTCCAAGAAGCCTCTTCGGTTCTCAGAAGCAATGCTTTCCTGAGAAGCAATAGCAACCATCATTGCTTTTAGACCAAAAGCACAATCCCCACCCCCCACCCCCACACCGCCTCCAAATTCTGCCATTGCCACTCACACACACACACACACACACACACACACACACACACACACCCTAAGAAATGTTTCCAAAGCTCCCTTTCTCCTCCAGGACCACAATTAGAAAAATGGGTGCAGTACTATTCACCACAACCAGCAAGATCTTTTTTCGAAAGACACTTTGGCAAACTTTATTTCAACCGAGCCATCACCCAGGCAGGGTCCTCTAAGGGCAAAAACCTGCTGATTTTTCATTTTCAAGTGCTTAATCAAACCCAGTGTAATTTATAACCCCCGAATATTCAAAAATTTGGACAGGATTAGGTTGGAGTGAGCAAACACTGCTTAAATAGATTCTTTTGGTTGTTGTTTTTTTTAAAGAAGCTTTTATAATTTCAATTGCCACATGCAAGGGCTGTCCTTTCTCTTCCCTTTTATTCTCCCCCCACCCCAAAAAAAGAAGTCAGCTTTGTCCTTTGCTTAGTTACTGCTGACTTTAATTCCTATGAGACAGCCAGTGGCATTTCATTTTGATTTTTTTTTAAATGCCTCTGCTTCACTAAACATCTCTCCACAGAGGCCAGCATAACACAGAGCATTACAATTCCAATAAACTCATAAAACAATTAAAACACAGAAGGCAACAAAAGCAAGAGTCAAATTAAATTACTCCAAAAAAAAAAAGTTCTAGGGGATAAAACAATTGCATTGCAAAGCTATCAGAAGCAGCAAGGGTCAGCCTCTTCCACCCTTTTTAAAATTGTATTATTTTAAATCTTGATCTACTGCATTGTTTCAATCCAGTAATGTTTATATTGTGTTATAAAAATACAAATAATAATAATAATAATAATAATAATAATAATAATAATAATAATAATAATAATAATAATAATAATAATAATAATAATAGTTAAATTTCTATACCGCCCTTCTCCCGAAGGACTCAGGGCGGTGTACAGGGCAATAAATACAATAAAAAATACAGTGTACAAAAGTTAAGATAGAATTAAATATTAAGCCCAATTACAATAAAATTAATTAAAATTAATATTAAAATTCCCAAACCCATCAGACCAGGCCAGCTGATCATAGGTATCAATCAATCTCTGTATCAAAGGTTATTAACATTCTACCAAAGATCATTAAGTTTCTATTCTTTAGGTAGATTATTGACAATAGAGAAGAGGAAAAACTATTCTATCGCTATTATTTCTAGTTTAGGATGACTGTTCTGTATTACAAACATAAAATTATTCATTCAAAGCTGAGTATAACCAAAACTCACATCAAAATATTTGTTGCATGAACTGATTACTTCATATTAAGATCTCCATTGTATTGTTACAGACACATGTTAATGAAAGGTGGGGGGGAGAGATAAACTGAACACGTTTAATAAGAAAATGCCCCCCAAAAGTAGAAAAATAAATTAAAAAGGGAAAGGAAAATAAATAAAAGGACTATTGGGTTTCTGAGTCCTCTTTTTTTAAAAGCAAATCAGCTTATTCACAATATTTGTGGACATTTAGCTCCCTCAGAAGTCAGACTGTAAGTAATTATCATACATGTTGTATGATATATTGTACATACTGGGAACCATTCTTGCTTAAACATATGGCCAGACTTGCCAGGAAGAAGAAAGGTCCAGCCAGTAAAATATGTAGTAAGTCACTGTTGATACAAAACACGTTGAATAAAATGGACGTGTATTCCAACACTCTCCAGACTGGCGCCCTGTAGATTTCAGGGGCTGTGTTCAGGAATAAAGTCAATTTATTGTCGACTCGGTCAGTTTATTGATGACTCAGCCAGTTTGCATCTGAAATTGCAGCAATGCTGATCTTTCCAATCACTTTTTCCATTGATGGGCATTCTTATTTCACCCTGCTCCCAGCTCCTTACATTTCCTGCCTTCCATCCCCCATAATGCCATTCGAACAATGCCTAGTGGCTGAAATGAAGAAAACCGGAGATATCTTGAAGTAGCTTGGGGATACTGTGTCATGGCCCACAAAGCTGGACAAGATCAAGAAACCACCTTCTATATAGATTTCAACAAGAGATTTTTTTTCCATTATAATCTTGGACAATTTCAGAATTTTGCTAACTGGAAGAAGAATTCTCCAGCTTTTGCCCTTCCCAAAGTCCCAACTCAACAAAGGGGAAGGAAAAAAATACTTCAGTTACTGTTGACCCAAAGTGGTTTGGTTAAACCCCAACGTTTTTATTTGCACCCATAGGTCTACTTAGAGGTCCTCCAGAAAATCAAGATGTTAGGTAGCAAAGGCAGCTTTGCTTGTGAATGCGTGTGAAGTACCTGCCACTGCCAGGTAGAGTGATGGGAGGTGGAAGGAAAACATTCTTGATGAAGGAAAGGTATACGCACGAACCCAACTGTATGGGTTGAAGGAACCATATTTTTTTTAAAAAAAATTAAAATATAAGGGCACTTCCCATTGTTGAGTTGAAATGCTCTCCACCCATCCTGGAGTCAGCAGAGAACAGTCCGGCCTGACATTTTTTGACCCCATTGTTGATCCCAAATCCGCTTCTCTTTCCTCTGTTCTCAGCCACTCCAGTCCCAAAACTTCCTTCCACAGTAATAGGTGACCGCCTAACAGATTTAAACACATTGCCATGCCCTTGGTTGATGTCGGGAAAAGGAAAACATACTGTTTTAACCCTGGTACAAGAAAGGAATTACAGGCCAATCTCACTTGTGAGCTGGGGATAAGGTGAAGACAACTTCATAGAGAAGAAGACCAAAAAAGTCAACGAGGAGGAGGAGGAGGAGAATGAGGAGCAGAACAAGGGGAAAAACAATGAAGAGATGATTGTGGTGGTTGCTAGGCCAAGTGGTCTGGTGTTATGATAAAGGTAAAGGTAAAGGTTCCCCCGCACATGCGTGCTAGTCGTTTCCGACTCTAGGGGTTGGTGCTCATCTCCCTTTCAAAGCCGAAGAGCCAGCGCTTGTTCGAGGACGTCTCCGTGGTCATGTGGCCGGCATGACTAGACGCCAAAGGCGCACGGAACGCTGTTACCTTCCCACCGGAGTGGTCCCTATTTTTCTACTTGCATTTTTACGTGCTTTCGAACTGCTAGGTTGGCAGAAGCTGGGATGAGTAACAGGCGATTACTCTGCTACGCGGCACTCGGGATTTCACTCAGAAGCCAGTGGAAGCAATGGCACCTACCTGTTTCTGAGTGGAGGAAGGATGGCTCAAGGGTCAGAATATTTCCCCCAGTTTGAAGCCCCTTATCACTTTCCATGGTGCTGGTTGAGAAGCCTTTAGTCCAATTCAATTCTCCACCCAGCCCTGCCTAAACTGAGAAATTTCCAAATCTCATTGAGAAGTCAAATAACAGTTGCTTGTTTATATATGCTACAGTAGCCAATATTGTCCTGCAAAGAAATCTAGCTGCTGTTATCAGTACATTTACTGGATTGCGTGAAATGTCTGAGGAATTCGAAAAACTTTCCAAAAGACTGATAAAATTATTGGCAAGGCAATGAGCTCAAGTTCTCCTAAGGATGCCCATCAACCTCAGACTGAGACTCAAGCAGCTGTTCCTGAACACAGATCATAGAAACAAAGAATCATGGAGCTGGAAGAGAACTTGGAGGACTTCTAGTCTGATCCTCTGCCCAAGGCAGAAATCTTCATGCCATTTCAGACAAAGTCTATCCAATCTTTTCTTGAAAACCTCCGGCGATGGAGCCCCCACAACTCCAGGAGTCAAGCAGTGCCACTGATTAATTGTTCTGACAGGAAATTTCTCCTTAGGTCTAGGTTGCTTCTCTCTTTGATTAGTTTCCATCCATTGATTTGATTTGATTTGATTTGATTAAATTTATATGCCGCCCTTCTCCCTGAGGACTCAGGGCAGCTCACAACAATAAAAATTAAAAAAACATAAGAGTAAAAAAATTAAAAGAGAATTAAACAATAAATGCAAAATTACGAGACAATTTAACCCAGTAAAAGCCTAATTAAAAAATGTAGTCAGTCCAGGCCCGCTTGTTGGAACAACCAGGTCTTCAGGTCACGGCAGAAGGACCGAAGGTCAGGGGCCATCTGCAGCTCCGGGGTAATTCATTCCAGTGGGTTGGCACACCCACAAAGAAGGCTCTCTCCCTGGGGGTCACCAGCCGGCATTGCCTGGCCGATGGCACCCTGAGGAGGCCGACTCTGTGGGAGAGAACCGGGTGATGGGAGGTTGACAATGGCAGCAGGTGGTCTCGCAAGTACCCCGGGCCTAAGCCATGTAGGGCTTTAAAGGTGATTACCAGCACCTTGAATCGCACTTGGAGGGTAACCGGAAGCCAATGCAGCTCGCGCAGGAGTGGTGTAACATGGGAGTACCGAGATACTCCCATAAGCACCCGCGTGGCCGCATTTTGCACCAGTTGAAGCCTCCAGGTGCTCTTCAAGGGCAGCCCCATGTAAAGAGCATTGCAGTAATCCAGGCGAGAAGTGACGAGGGTGTGGGTAACCGTGCACAGGGCATCTCGGTCCAAAAAGGGGTGCAACTGGCGCACTAGGCGAACCTGTGCGAAGGTTCTTGTCCGGCCTTCAGGTGCTTTGGGTGGACCCCTTCTTCTCTGTGAAGCTCCGCAAATATTGGAAGACTGCCATCATGTCACCCCTAGTTCTCCTCTTTGTTATTGGCCAATTCTGTTGGGTTTTTTTTTTCCTTTTCAAATGCCTTTTTCTTTGATTTTGCAATCAGGAGGAAAAAAACCCTCCAGAGATGGAGCCCATGCAACTCCAAGAGACAAGCTGTTCCACTGATTAATTATTCTCCCTGACAGAAAATTCCTTTTTAAGGAGGATCCATGAGGGGTTCTCCACTACACTCCAAACAAAATGAAATTCAATGGTGAAAAAGGTAAGATTGTACATTTAGGCAAGAAAAACCCAATGGACAGGTACAGTGTAGGTCAGACATGCCAAACTTGTGACATCACGTGATGTCATGCAACATATCGGGACAATTTTGCCATTGCTGGTAATGGGGTGGGTGCGGCTTCTGCATGATGCATCTGGCCTGCGGGCTGGCAGTTTCACACCCCTGGTATAGGTGATACCTGGCTGAATAGTACTAACTGTGACAGGGATCTTGGGAGTCCTAGTGGACAATCACTTAAATATGTGCCAACAGTGAGCTGCAGCTGCCAAAATAGGCTGCATTTACAGAGGGATAGAATCAAGATCACATGAAGTGTTAATGCCACTTTATAATGCCTTGGTAAGACCATACTTGGAATAATGCATCCAGTTTTGATCACCATGATGTAAAAAAGATATTGAGACTCTAGAAAGAGTGCAGAGAAGAGCAACAAAGTTGATCAGGGGACTGGAGACTACTGTAAAACTTACAAGGAACAGTTGCTGGAATTGGGTATGTGTAGTTTAATGAAGAGAAGGGTGAGGGGTGACATGATAGCAGTGTTCTGATATCTCAGGGGCTGCCACAAAGAAGAGGGAGTCAAGTTATTCTCCAAAGCACCTGAAGGCAGGACAAGAAGCAACGGATGGAAACTAGTCAAGGAGAGAAGCAACCTAGAACTAAGGAGAAATTTCCTGACTGTTAGAACAATTAACCAGTGGAACAACCTGCCTCCAGAAGTTGTGAATGCTCCAACACTGGAAGTTTTTAAGAAGAGATTGGACAGCCATTTATCTGAAATGATACAGGTTTTCCTGCCTGTGCAGGGGATTGGACTAGAAGACCTCCAAGGTCCCCTCCAAGTATTCTATTCTATTCTATTCTATTCTATTCTATTCTATTCTATTCTATTCTATTCTATTCTATTCTATTCTATTTTATTCTATTCTATTCTATTCTATTCTATTCTATTCTATTCTATTATTCTATACAGTTTCTAAAGCAGGGGTGTCAAACTCAATTTCATTGAGGGCCGCATCAGCATTGCGGTTGCCCTCAGGGGGCCCGGTGGGTGTGGCCAGGGTGGGCGTGGCCTACTGGGTGGGCGTGGCTGGAGTGCATATGGCCTACTGGGTGGGTGTGGCCAGCTCTACATCCTTCGCATCAAGGGTGCCTATGGGGGCCTGGGCAGGAGTGGGACAGATCTGAGGGTCTCTGGCAGGAGGAGGGTCTCTGGGCCAGGGCCAAGGCAGTGGGGGCTGTTCCCTCACTGTTTCCAGGATGGCTTCGCGGGCTGCATGAAACCACTTCACGGGCCGGATCTGGCCCCCGGGCCTTGTGTTTGACATGTCTGTTCTAAAGCAAATGGGAGAAGACTCCCTGCCTGAAATATGGTGGGTGTTCCAAAACCTACCTATTCTCTTTCTTGAGGATTTATCCCTGAAACATGGTTGAACGTTGGCAATGATTAGAGAGAAGACAATCCAAAGCTGTTTCAACATGTCAAGCTCCATCCATCATCTTCTCCATTCCTTCCTCCTAAGATGACCTCTCTCTTTTTAAAGTTTCCAAATCACAGAATGCCCTCAGAAGAAACACTTGAAAGTTGCAGAAGGTGCCCAAATAAACACAGATTCCTACTAAAGCAACAGTGGGTGGCTTGTCCTCCCCAACCCCCCAACCCCACTTTCCCACAGACCACCCTAGTCGGAGGTTTCTTAAAATCAGGAAGTAAAGGACAGAAATATCTTCCCATGTGTTCTGTGCATTCCTGTACGTTCCAGCTCTTTGAACAAATCTTCAGAATACCTCCCCTTTTCATAACTTTCCACTTCCATTAGTTTAAAATGGAAGACATCTACCATTAATGCATTAATGTAAATCTATCGGGGACCCAGCTGTCAGAGATCTCCTTCACCTCCACCGTGAAAAGTGGCACATTGATATCCATCCTTCTAACCCAAGGCTAGGAAGTTCTGGGGTTCTCACCCATAAAAATGCTGCCATTTTAACTCATAAATATATTAAATTTGTATGGCTCCCGACTTGCAGTGGCCCTGAATAGCTCACAACAAACACACAGATTACCATAAAACATCAAAAGAAAAGAAAAGAAAAAAAGATGGCAAGTCTAATGAAGTGAGGGATCTCACTGTCCATCACCAAAGAGCTGGTGAAGAGCCAGGATTTCACAGCTCTCCTAAACAACAGTAGAATGAGGGGCATCTGAACCTCATTCCAGAGGGCACATTTTGCTACAGAGAAGGCAGGCTTCTGAGTCCTGAAAGATGACATCGTTTACCTGAAGGACTCAGGAGTGCATCAACCCTGCAGGATCAAATTGGCCAGGCAAATACCATGCAAGACAGGTGGTCCTCAATTAACCAGGTCCTCCGTTGTGTAGGGCTTTATCAAGCACTCAGGTGGAGTGTCTAACTTTCTGCATTTATTAGAAAAGCTTTTCTACTTTGGAGTTCATTCTGCTGCGGGGGTTTTTTTTTTACCCACCATTTCTCAAACTATGAACTGAAGCAAGAAAAAAATGAGCAAACACATTGGGTGATCAGATAAGTCATACGGTTATCTCATTAAAAAAAAAAGTAACCATATGTTTACAGCAGCTAAGCGGCATAAAGGTCTGGTTCATACATCATAAAGAATCGCCTTGCTTAATCGCCGTTTTCTGAAAAAGCAAAAAAACTGGCTGGGTTTGCAAAATGCACACCGCTATTAAACATGGTTTACAAATCATTATGGCTTTTGGCTTGGTACACACCACACCTCAAGGCAAACAGCAAGCAGGGTTTCTTGGCTATGTTAAGGGATTTTTTTATGATGTCTGGCTGCTTGCATGTTTTATTTCTTCTTTTATTTTCACACTGGTGTGTGTGTGTGTGTGTGTGTGTGTGTGTGTGTTTAAGATTGCAAGCTGTCCAGTCATGCACTTGAGATGGGCAGCCATCTAAGTCAAACAAACAAACAAACAAACCACACCTGGATTTTATATGTGAATTGCAGTCAACAATTAAGACACTACCAGGAACATCATCAACTATCCCAACATATAAAATACCACTAGGTATTTGCTCATGCCAAAAGATTCTCAGAGAAGAAATGTTGAGAATGTAAACACACAACTGCCAGTAACAACTGCATTGAGAAGCTGAAGTTGGAAAGTCCATTATGTAAGAGAGGTATAGGTAGATAGGGAAGGAGGGAGGGAGGCAGGAGATGCATGAGGAAGGAAGGAAGGAAGGAAGGAAGGAAGGAAGGAAGGAAGGAAGGAAGGAAGGAAGGAAGGAAGGAAGGAAGGAAGGAAGGATGGAAGGAAGGAAGGAAGGAAGGAAGGAAGGAAGGAAGGAAGGAAGGAAGGAAGGAAGAAAGGAAGGGTTTTATCATTCAAAATTGCTTCTTAAGATGTTGGGTTTTTCCCTTTTTTTAATGAATGGATTACATAGCCTGAAAAAGTTTGAAAACCCCTGTATTGGGCAATCTGAGAGACAAAGATCAGGTTGAAAGTGAGACAGTATTGGCTGCTAGGATCTCAGAATTTATAATGCTGAACTCACAGCACAGATGTTCTGATCTACCACTCCCACCGACTATGGGTAATGGCAAAGGAATTGTAGTCTAGCAACCCTATCTTCTTCCCACTCTGATATACACTCACCAGGTGGATCTTGGTTCTGCCTATAGAATTTACGGAGTGTCGTCAGGTGCGGGAAACCTAGAATGACGTGTGTAAAAACTCAGAGCAGTTTCTTCATTACATGTTCGCCCATGGACAAAATCTTGTCTGGCTAAAGCATGTTCTGCATAACTGTCTAATACATGCTGGGAAGAAATCAGGAAGGATTCCTCCTGGGCTGCTTCCTGCATTGCAACGATTCAAGGCTGATATTTCTCTTTGTTTCCCCATCTCATAACTCGGCGCCAGACTCCACCACAAGTGCTTTCACCATATAACAAGCCAACTTCTCTAGATACCTGGAGAAGTAGATCTTCTTCAGGTGTTTGGAGGCTTCATCCTCCTTAGAAGGAAAGAGATTCCTCTGACATTTCTTAAATCCTGCATTCTACTTCTTACCCGGGGCACAATGGCTCAGCTGTTAAAGACACACAGCTTGTCAGCTAGAGAGCTAATAGCCCCGGTGCAAGACCCAGGCTCTGTGCAATGGGTGAGCTCCCGTTCCTTGCTCCAGCTCTTGCCCACCTAGCAGTTCGAAAGAATGCAAGTGCAAGATAAATAGGTACCACTTCGGTGAGAAGGAAACAGCATTGGGCACACCTTTGACCTATAGTCATGCTGGCCACATGACCATGGAAATTGTCTTTGGACAATGCTGGCTCCCTTGCCCAAGAAATGGAGATGAGCATCAGGCCCTAAATTGGACACAACTGGACGGAGAAACCTTTACCTTTTACTTCTTACCCATGATTGCAAAATGCTTTAATGCAGTGCAGATAAGCTGTGTGCTGTGGAAAGATGTATGAGAAAAAGAGGTCCTCACTGTGAAATCTTTTGTGCAATGTTATGTCCAGGCAAGGGGAGGGGGGGGGAAAGAGTCTACTAGGACAAGAGACCTAAGCAGACAGGATGTAATACTATGCACAGAGAGGGAAAATACAACCTGATATCAAATTCTCCATGTGTGAAAGAAATTATGCTTAGGTCTGGCAAAGGAGGAAATGGAGGACCTTTCAATTTTCTAGTAAAAAGAAATGACAGACCATTAACTGTCGAAGAGAACCTCAGGCCCTGAAGCTTGAGTGCACCCCAATGTCTAGCCTGCACAAAAGGAGGTCACAAAGCACACTGAGAAAAGGCAAGGCAAATTTGAGCCTCACCCAAAAAACCATTAAGCAGCATTTTCTTGACTTGCAGAAGAAAGGGAAAAAAGGGGGGGGGAGGAGGGAAAATCCCGAGAGGATTTTCAATTGCAGGGTATTAATTCCACATGTTCCACATGTTTGGAGGACTTAATAAGCAAACCCTACAGTCTCAGCAATTACCTGATCCCCATTCCATGCACGCCATTGAGGATTTAGTTTTAGTTTAGTTTAGTTTTATTAAATTTTTATACCGCCCTTCTCCCGAGGGACTCAGGGCGGTGAACAGGGCATATGATAAAAATACAAAACTACAAAAGTTAAAATAGAATTAAATTAATGCCCAAGATAAAACTATAAAATATACAAATATTTAAAACCCAAATTAACTCCCCATCAGGCCAGGCCAGCTTGTTCAAACAGGTGGGTCTTTAACCCGCGTCGGAAGGAGCGGAGATCCGGTGCCATCCGGAGCTCCACCGGCAGTTGATTCCACAAAGCCGGGGCGCCCACAGAGAAGGCCCTCCCCCTGGGGGCCACCAGCCGGCATTCTCTGACCGGTGGCACCCTGAGGAGGCCCTCTCTGTGGGAACGCACAGGGCGGAGGGGAGTTGACGCCGGCAGCAGGTGGTCCCCGAGGTATTCCGGACCCATGCCATGTAGGGACTTAAAAACCATCACTAAGACCTTGATTTGAAGACGGAGAGGTAGATGCTGCATGGCATGGATTTTAAGAACTGCAGGCGCCCAGAGAAGCATCCTAGACCCGTGGTGGCGAACCTATGGCACGTGTGCCACAGGTGGCACGCAGAGCCCTCTCTGTGGGCACACACGCCGTCGCCCCAGTCCTAGGCCTCCAGCTGGGTTTTATAAAACATTTTCACTTTAGGCCTCCGCCACCGTGGGTCATGCCCACCCAGCACCCAGTGATACATAAGTGGGTTTTGGGTTGCAGTTTGGGCACTCGTTCTCTAAAAGGTTCGCCATCACTGTCCTAGACCAAACGTAGACAGCCACAACTGAGCCCAAAGTTGGCTGTTGCTAAGTGAGACAGTTGTTAATTTTACCCATTTTACAACCTTTCTTGCCACCGTTGTTAAGGGAATCGCTGCAGTTGTTAAGTTAGTAACTCAGTGGTTGAGTGGATCTGGCTACCCCAATGACTTGGCTTCTCAGAAGATGGCAAAAGGTGATCACATGACACAGCAAGCGACCCAAATACAGGCCAGTTGCCAAGCGTCTGAATTTGGATCAGGTGACCGTGGGGGTGCTGCAATGGTTGTAAGCATGAAAAATAGTCATAATTAACTTTGTTCAGTGCTGTTTAACTTCAGCCACTAGGTAAATTGTTGAAAGTTGAGGACATCTGTAGCTGCAAAAACAATTTTCTTCCGCTGAAAATACCATCTTGCTTTCTATTTCTCTCCTGCATAACACCATGGTTAACCTCTTAATGCAATCTGCAATTGCTGGACTCACCCTCTGTGCCCAAACAGACCTCAATATCACTTAGGGGTGAATCCCAGACACAGTTCCAATTCACACAAAGACCTGAGTCACAATTTATTTGCTCTGTTGAATCAGGAATGGCTGGGCTGCGATAACACACTAAAGCCAAAACCAAACCTCTTATGGCTTAGCTCATTGTGTGAACTGCTCTTCCTTAAAATGGGGTATCCACCATTCACGATACAAGGGACAGATATGGAACAGTAAAGAAAGGGATACTTCAAGAGTTTAGAGTTTGTATTAAATCAACAGACTGGAAATCTACAGCATTTCAGGCAGTTTTGGGACAGCAAACTACAAATGAATTGATTTCACAGATCCTCTGGAGAGAGAGAGGCTTGGGATCTCTATGTGAGCTCATATTCAGACACCTTAGAGGACAGAGGCTCAGTCATAGGCGGTAGAAGGCACAAAAGCTGCTACATTTGCTAAAATGTATGCCAAAGTGATAAAACATATAAAGAACGGTTGCTGGAATTGGGTATGTCTAGTTTAATGAAGAGAAGGGCAAGGGGGGACATGACAGCAGTGTTCCAATATCTCAGGGGCTGCCCCAAAGAAGAGGGAGTCAAGCTATTCTCCAAAGCACCTGAAGGCAGGACAAGAAGCAATGGATGGAAACTAACCAAGGAGAGAAGCAACCTAGAACTAAGGAGAAATTTCCTGACAGTTAGAACAATTAACCAGTGGAACAACCTGCCTCCAGAAGTTGTGAATACTCTAACAGTGGAAGTTTTTAGGAAGAGATTGGACAGCCATTTGTCTGAAATGATATAGGGTTTTCTGCCTGAGCAGGGGGTTGGACTAGAATTTATTTATTTATTTATTTATTTTTGGGACTTATATGCCACCCTATCTCCTGAAGGACTCAAAGACCTCCAGAGTCCCTTCCAACTCTGTTATTCTATTCTATTCTATTCTATTCTATTCTATTCTATTCTATTCTATTCTAGTCTAGTCTAGTCTAGTCTAGTCTAGTCTAGTCTAGTCTAGTCTAGTCTAGTCTAGTCTAGTCTAGTCTAGTTTCCTTCTCCACTCTCACTAGGGCTCTGTTGGCATCTTTCGGACAGCGTAACTAGATCTAGAACAGAAAGCTTGGCATTTCATCACAGAAACGGGGGGAATGCTTGTGTGCACTTGAGTGCAAAATGGTCTGAGTTCATTGCTATCATCCACAATCAAGATTCAATTCTTTTTCAATTGTGCATTGGTGCCAAATAATAGGGAAGACTCCATATAAAAGAGGATACCGAATGCCTATAATGCATATATTTGGAGGGAGGTAGATGTAATTTGTTGAATGTTAGCGGAGATTTTCAAAAATATGGAAACTAGAAAGGAAATAGAATTTACAAACAGAAAATTGAAAGATTGAAAATGACAAATTAACCCAGTCTGACTTCAGGTATTAGAGCCCAGTCTAATTGCTTTCATCCATCCCTTTTCATACCCTATTATTATTAATAATAATGCTAACTATAGCAGAAGAAGCTTCTTGGATGAGAAGCAAAACATCTTCAAAGAAAAACAAGAAACTCCAGTTGCTTCTCGAAAAAGCATCTTTGGGCCAACCATGACCTGGATGACTGAGAATCTCCATAGATATTCAACTATATTATTTATTAAATTGTCTGCCAGCAATTTCTGCAAGACTCAGATTGGCTTCAGATATGTTCTATAACAGAACAGCCATACACTATCTGCATAAAACTCGGGAATAATCATGAAAAAAGCTTCAGAGCAAGGTTAATATAGTTTCATCAATATTTTAATGCCATTAATATTTATAGTCATATGTTTCAGAGAACACTATTAATTATTAACGATGGATGTGCAAATCACTTAAATCATTCAATTCACTCAAACTGAATTTTTGAATCAGTCTGGGGAAAAATTTGCCTCTGCACCCAATCCTCAAACTGACTCAAAAGCAGCTGATTGGGCATATCATTTCAATCAAATCTTCAAATTCCACCGACAATTAATTTATCTCTAACCAAAAAGTAAGGGCCATTTGCTTGAAGCTGATTCAGGGTTGTTCCCCAGGGCTGAGAGATTTACACTAACCTCTGTGTTCTTTATCGCTTCAAGACTGTTGAGCAGGAGTTACAGCAATCAGGGCAATGAATTTTGAATGCATCATTTCACTCATTTAATATTAAATAAATGTATATGGCCGCCCAAGTCATGCATAAGTGGCTCCAGGCATCTACATGTAGAGGGTACCGATTCACAGCCCTAATATCTGCTTCTGTGATGACTGCTCCTGTTAGTTAGTATCAGGGACCACACCATGAATAATGTGCCACTGTGATATTTGTCAGCCAACAAGAAATTAAAATCAAAAACCTACAAAACAGCTCCATGAGTTGAACAGAAATTAGAGCCAAAACCAATATATTACATACCAAAAGTTCAAAATGCTCATTCTGTCATAAAATAAAAAACCAATCACCAAACTGCCACTTACCTAACATTTTTGGTCCAAATGGTGTTGTTCCATCGGAGATCATACAGTCAATTTAACACATTATGTAACTTCTGACCATGTAATTTTATCTCCAAGGATAAATGAAAGGAAATTGGTGTTGAGAACCGTAAAACACCACCCAGTTTGACAAGACTAAGAAAGCAAGAACCATACTGATTTCTGAATGCAAAGTAATTTCATTTTAATGTATCCAAATTAGTGTACATTTAAAGTGGCAATAAAATGTTTATTCTATTCTATTCTATTCTATTCTATTCTATTCTATTCTATTCTATTCTATTCTATTCTATTCTATTCTATTCTATTCTATTCTACTTTTCCAAAATGCCACTGGATTTTCTTGGGTTTTTTTTTCCTTGAAAACATTTTGCTTCTCATCCAAGAAACTTCTTTAGTTCTAACTGAATGATAGGGAATGGAAGGATTTACATATATTCTTTACAAAAGAGGTCTTCAAACGTGGCCCTTTTATGACTTGTGGACTTCAACTCCCAGAATTCCTCAGCCAGACATGCTGGCTGAGGAATTCTGGGAGTTGAAGTCCACAAGTCATAAAAGAGCCAAGATTGAAGATCCCTGTTTTACAGTCATCTCGTTAGCACTCTAAGGGTCGGTTGTTAGTTGGGGTGGTGGTTACCTGTATCCCCAGAGTCATCTGAATAAGAGTGCAAATGGGTGTGGAACCCTCTTGGGACTTCTGAAAGGACTGTGTTGTAGACAGGAGATAGGTGGTGTCGTATCCCTCCCCCTCTGCTGAGAGAAGCCTGTTCAGTTTTAACATAAATGGCCTCTTTGATCCCTTTCTCAAACCAGTCGTCCTCTCTGTCCAGAATGTGAACTGTCTTCAAAAGAGTAACCTTTACCTTTCAAGGAAAAATAAATCGAGAAAGTCCAGTCGCCTTTTTGGGAAAGCACCTTTGGGACAACCATGACCTGGATGATGGAGACTCTCCTTAGACAACTGCATAGCTGCTGAACGGGACACCATCCCTTTTACCTTGGCCTTATCTGGCAATGCCTCTCTAAATTCAGGATCACACACAGTCCTCCAGTTAATGTTCCCAAACACTGTAATAAAAACAAGACAGACTTGAGATGGGCAAGAACTTGAGAAGACGACTGAAACCAAGCTCTAATCCCGTATCCTTAGAGGCTACACTCAGGTTAATCCAACCAATGTACACAACCAACGTGACTGTAAGTCATCCAGTAGAACCACTTCAGAGCCTGATGGCTATCATCCAGCCCACACACAGGATGGCCTCAAATTGGAGTCTGGCCGAAAAGTGGTCATCTTGGTTGACAAAGGCGTTGCAAATTAAAGAGTTTCCCGCTGTTTTGTAGGCCAGCCAAATCAACACTTTTGAAGATCCCTTTGGCATGATGCATCTGGAGAGCTTGTGACATTCCAGCCATTGTTTTCCCACAGAGGGAGGCATGCTTGAAGGGCCACACAGCAGACACACCATGGTTCAATTAACAGTTGTGCAGCCAAGATACCCATGAAGACTCATTCCTGTGACAGGAAAAAAAAGGAAGCCTTGCCAAACCACCATGCACTAGAACAGACATGTCAAACACAAGGCCCGGGGGCCGGATCCGGCCCGCGAAGTGGTTTCATGTGGCCCACGAAGCCATCCTGGAAACAGTGAGGGAATGGCCCCCACTGCCTTGGCCCTGGCCCAGAGACCCCCAGATCTGTCCCACTCCTGCCCAGGCTCCTATAGGCACCCTTGAGCAGGCCACGCCCACCCAGTAGGCCATACGCACTCTAGCCACGCCCACCCAGTAGGCCACGCCCACCCTGGCCATACCCACCCGGCCCCCTGAGGGCAACCGCAATGCTGATGCGGCCCTCAGTGAAATTGAGTTTGACACCCCTGCACTAGAATGACTCCGGGGAAGCCCTTCCAGAGAAACAATCAAAAGTTTAGACATGAAAAGATACACACATACCGATAATTATGACAAAGGCTCACCAACATCAGCCCTTACACTTTCCTCAGTAAATACAGCATCAAAAACCAAAGGTATACAAGAGCCAGTTAATTGATTAAATGATGCAACAGCAGCACCTACAGCTCTAGTAAGGATAAATGCTGGTGGAACACAGACCAATGTTGGTTTGTTCGCTGGTTTGTTTAATTTGTATAGCCGCCCATCTCAGTCAATGACTCTGGGCTACTTACGATGAAAAATACTAAAAACATTTTAAAACAATAAAAACAGTAAAAAAAAACAACTATGATGTTGCATACAGGTAGTCCTCGATTTACAACCACAATTGGGACCAGAAATTCTGCTGCAAAGCAAGGTGGTTGTTAAGTGACTCACAGCTGATTTTACAAGCCCTTTTGCCACGGTTGTTAAGTGAATCACTGAAGTTGTTAAGTGAATTGCACAGTTGATTAAATAAATCAGAGGCAGCAGAAAGATGGAAAGATTGGGACTACCCACCATGAAGGACTGGTTGGTGAAACTGACAGATCTTGCTTCTTGCTGGTGATGACCTATAAAGCCCTAAATGGCGAGGGTCCGGGATATTTGAGGGAACACCTGCTACCAGCATCAAGTTCCCTTCGTCCAGTGCACTCACACAGGGAGGGTCTCCTCAGGGTACCGCCGGTAAAAGACTGCTGGCGGATAACGCCCAGGGGGAGGGCTTTCTCTGTGGGTGTGCCGGCCCTCTGGAACCAGCTGCCCATGGAGCTTAGGACTGCCCCCGACCTCCGCACATTTCGCCGGGACCTGAAAACCTGGCTCTTTGAGCTCTCCGGCCCAGGCTGAGAATTTTTAACTGGGGTTTTTAATTCTAGGGATGATTTAATCTTTTTTAATTTGTTTTTAACTTTTGTATTGGTTGTTTTAAATGCCCTGTAAACCGCCCTGAGTCCTTCGGGAAAGGGCGGTATATAAATTTAATAAAATAAAATAAATAAATAAATGGACAAACTGACTTGTTTGATAAGAGGAAGGGCCCTCTCTACATTTATTGGGGACTGGAAATCCTTCTGGGATTTTTGCATAAAACAGGGGGGGGGATGACTGTGCAATTTATGGCTTTGTTGATTAAACAGCACAGATAGATGACAGAAAGAAGAGTGAGTCATGTTGAGAGAAAGAGGATAAATTAAAATTGTACTTATACTGTAGCTGCTAGGAAGAATATCAGAAGCCCCTTTCTTTATATCTTTTTTTCTTCCTTCTCTTTTTTTCTTCATTGCGCTTTTAGCTTTTTATTTCTATCTTCCCTTTTCATTTTCTCTGTTCTATTTTAGTTCAAATTAGCTCTTATTATTACTTTCAAAACTTGGAGTAAGCATTATTTAAACTAAAGCAATGAATCAGAGGCGGCAGAAGGCAAATCAAAACATTTTCTAGCGGCCAGATATTTCTCAATGGCAACAATTAAAAAGTGTCAGCATCAATTTTTAATGACCACACAGCTAGATTTTCGTCCATGATGATCTGCCTCTAACCTGGACCTTCAAACCATCCAAGTCTTGGTGCTAAAATCAACATCTAGACTAGAGTTTACAAAACTGAAACGTTCACAAATGATGGAAGTAGACATTATGATGTACGGCTAGTCCTCGACTTACAGCCATTTGTTTAGTGACTGAAGTTACAACGGCACTGACAAAAGTGACGTATGACTGTTTTCCACACAACTGTTGCAGCATCCCCCATGGTCACATGATCAAAATACAGACACTTGACAACTACAATGTATTTATGATGATCGCAGTATCCGGGGATCATGTGATCCCCTTTTGCCACCTTCTGACAATCAAAGTCAATAGGGAAGCCAGAGTCACTTAACAACCATGTTGCTAACTTAACAACTGTAGTGATCCACTTAACAACTGTGCCAAGAAAGGTCATAAAATGGGACAAAACTCACTTAACAACTGTCTTGCTTAGCAAGGGAAATTTGGGCTCAATTGTGGCTGTAACTCAAGGATTAGCTTTGCTGACACTGAAAACCTCAACCATGTTGCAACACTTCTTCCCAGTTCTAAAGATCTTTATGCTTCAGATTGTCTTAATGGGCAACCTTCCATGCTCCCTAACTAATGATAGACAATCAAGAAATATGTAACTTTCGATGCACATGGATGCACAAAAGGAATCAAGGCTGGCCCTGCCACTGTGTAAAACAAGACAGGCTATCCAGCACTTTCCTTGTTTGTTCCCTTCACGAACTATCTGGCTGTCTGAGGGATCCTTGGTGCTCTCTGAGCTTGGTTGTTTTCTTGCAGGCATTTCATAACACGGACTAGGTAAGATCACCCATGCTTGTCCTTGCTGTCTCTGCAGGTGTGCATTGTCATCCCTGGTACTTTTGTACAATACAAGCACCATATCTGGAATGGAAGAGGCTACAGAGTTGTTCCTTGGTCTAACCCTGGTGAAAATTTAGCCCCAGGTTACCAATAGGTCAATTCCATCTTTAGGATAACAATAACAATAGTAGAGTTGGAAGAGACATTTGAAGTCTTCTAATCCAACCCCCTGCTCAGGAAGGAAACCCTATACCATTTCAGACAAGTGATTGTCTAATCTCTTCTTTAAAACTTCCAGTGTTGGAGTATTCACAACTTCTGGAGGCAGGTTGTTCCACTGGTTAATTGTTCTCACTGTCGGGAAATTTCTCCTTAGTTTTAGGTTGCTTCTCTCTTTGATTCGTTTCCATCCGTTGCTTCTTGTCCTGCCTTCAGGTGCTTTGGAGAAGAGCTTGACTCCCTCTTCTTTGTGGCAGCCCCTGAGATATTGGAATACTGCTATCATGTCCCCCCTCATCCTTCTCTTCATTAAACTAGACATACCCAATTCCAGCAGCCATTCCTTATATGCTTTAGTCTCCAGTCCCCTAATCATCTTTGTTGCTCTTCTCTGTATTCTTTCTAGTCTCAATATCTTTTTTACATCGTGGTGACCAAAACTGGATGCAGTATTCCAAGTGTGGTCTTACCAAGGCATTAAAAAGTGGAATTAACACTTCATGTGATCTTGATTCTATCCCTCTGTAAATGCAGCCTAGCACTGTGTTGGGTTTTTTTTGGCTGCTGATGCACACTGCTGGCTCATATTTAAGTGATTGTCCACTAGGACTCCAAGATCTCTCTCACAGTTGCTACAATTGAGCAGGGCACCACCTATACTATACCTGTGCATTTAGGGGTTTTTTTGCCTAAATGTAGAACCTTACTTTTTTCACCACTGAATTTCATTTTGTTAGATAGTGTCTAATGTTCAAGTCTGTCCAGATCCTCCTGTATCTTAAGCCTGTCTTCTGGAGTGTTGGCTATTCCTGCCAGCTTGATGTCGTCTGCAAATTTGATGAGTTCCCCATCTATCCCCTCCTTGAAATCATTGATGAAGATGTTGAAGAGCACTGGACCCAGAACAGAGCCCTTAGGATTAGAAAGCCAAACTGGTCAAGAGTCCAGGTTGAAGAGTTTTACAATTCTGAACAATTATCAGGTGTCTTGGACCCTTTTCACTATCTGACAACCTCTGCCACATTTGCAAAACCACTGCTTTTGTGTATACACATAAGTCCTCAATTTAGGACCATTCATTTAGCTAGCATTCAAAGTTACAACGGCACTGTAAAAAGTGACTTATGACCAATCCTCACACTTAAGACCGTTGCAATGTTCCCATGGTCACATGATCATGATATGGGCACTTGGCCACTGGTTCACATTGATGACGGTTGCAGCACTCCTGGGTCACATGATTGCCATTTGCCAGCTTTCATCCGGCTTCCCAAAATCAATGGGTAAGAAAGTCTCCAATCACAATCATGTGACTTCTCACTTAACAACTGTAGTGATTCACTTAATAACCTCAGCAAAAAAAGGCATAAAATTGGTAGGGGGGGTCACGTGATGCCTCGCTTCATGACAGCACCAGCTAATTGCAAATTTTCAGTGGTTGTAAGTGGGGGGGGTTACCTGTTGAAAACAGCTTGATGATATTATTGCAAGCAAAGGCCCTTCTCAAAAAAATCCCACAAACAGACATTTTAGTTTCTTGGCACCAGTGTTTGGAAAAGTAATTGCTTTTTTAAAAAAAAATCTATAAAAAGAACTTAGTGTGACAACATCCTGGTCCCTGGTTTCTTTTTTTTCTTTTTTTATGGTCAAGCAAGCAAAGAACAAAGCATCTTTAACCAGCATTCCTATTCCAGTTTTCCAGACAGCTCCAGCATTTCCCTACCAAGGAATTCCAAAGGATGGTTTTGATTCAGAAGCTTTGCATCTAGCTAGTCAACTCTTCACTGGGTTTCCCATCCTTGGCAGCCCAAACAAGAATCTCAGGCCATCATGAAAGTTAGGAAGCCCAAACCAGCCTTACTTTACCTCTTAGAAATCAACACATTCAATACGTTCTTGTTTAAGTCCTGAGGAAATGCAAATTCTCCCTATTAAGGATATAAATAAAGGCTCAGAATCAAACAGCAACCTTAAAGGGAAGAAAATAATCCTGATATATAAATAAAGCTGTCTAATCTGTAATTTGATGGAAGTCTGGAGTTGATCAAACCACTCTTTCCCCTTTCCAAATGAATATTTTGCCAAAAGAGCAGGCTTCCTTGACTCTCATTGGATCAACTTTTTAAAATTAGAGCCAAGAAGGTTTTTTTCCCCCCTAAGAAAAAGACAGAAGTCTACTTTTTTATTATTTATTTTGACCAGGCATAGCAGGCGAATACCTAGCAAAAATAACTCTTACTCGGCTGAATTTTGAAAGCTTCCTTTTTTGGGGTGGGGGGGGTTAATTAATGCAATAAAATTACGAGATGGCACTTTGCTGGATGCACAAGAGTCAGCCACCAAGTGATCTGCCACGTGGCTTGGATAAAAGTTTGCACTTTGGAAGCCTAAAAGAGGAAGAGGAGATTAATCTAATGGCAAGAATACTGAGCTGGTGGGCTAGTGTGTGTGGCCTGGAGAAACACAACTCATGCTGGCCCACAATTTAGAACAGGGGTGTCAAACTCAATTTCATGGAGGGCCGCATCAGCATTGCGGTTGCCCTCAAGGGGCCGGGTGGGTGTGGCCAGGGTGGGCGTGGCCTACTGGGTGGGCATGGCTAGAGTGCGTATGGCCTACTGGGTGGGCGTGGCCAGCTCTACATCGTTCGCATCAAGGGTGCCTATGGGGGCCTGGGCAGGAGTGGGACAGATCTGAGGGTCTCTGGCAGGAGGAGGGTCTCTGGGCCAGGGCCAAGGCAGTGGGGGCCGTTCCCTCACTGTTTCCAGGATGGCTTCGTGGGCCACGTGAAACCACTTAGCGGGCCGGATCTGGCCCCCGGGCCTTGTGTTTGACATGTCTGATTTAGAAGAATCAGAATGTTCACCCAGGGAATCAGGATTCTTTAAAAAAAACCCAGCTTATTATAAAAGGAATAACATTTATTTATATAGCTCCCGAAAGAAAAGTGTTGGGGATATCTGAAATATAGGTGAAACATAAGAAGTCACCACAGAATCATGCAGCATAAAAGTTGGCACCTTAGAGATCATCTTGCCCAGTGTTTTTCAAACTTGGCCCCTTTAAGATGTGTGGACTTCAATTCCCCTTGGAAGTTCACACATCTTATAGAGGCCAAGTTTGAAAAACACCATTCTAGTCCCTTACTCAAGGCAGGAATTCTACTACAGCCAATATACTCTGACGTTCAATTGCATTTTTCCTCAGTTTGTTGATGTAGAAATGTCTTAGGTAGGATATAAATTACACAATTCCCACCAAGCATATCCACTATGAAGGTGGATACCAAGCCAACTTCCTCCATGCATTTGGAGATTCCAGGTTGAATAGAATAGAGCTGGAAGGGACCTTGGAGGTCTTCTAGTCCAGCCCCCTGCTCAAGCAGGAGAACCTATACCATCTCAGAGAGTGCTTTAAGTTGTAAAAATATGAAGGTGCCCATGTGTCTGGAAGGACCATGAAAATCCAGAAGGATAACTTCACAAGGGACTAACATCTATTAAAAGAACACTTAGAGCAGATAGCCTACTAAGTGTAATTTAAGTGTTCCAGTCTAACTTGTTCCTGGGACTTGCTAGTGGTCTCCGCTCCGAGTCCTAACAAGCCTGTCCTGCTTGCCTTCCAAACCAAGCTATGGTCAGTCACTTGAAGCCACCAACCAACTGCGTTGGTGGACTTTAAACCATTTACACTACAAAAATGAACATTAAAACATTATGGTGTAATAGGATAATAGTCCTCTTTGGGGAGGGAAAAGAAGGAAATTGCAGCAATGTTATCATACAGAATTTCCACTCCTTTTATGCTTTTTTTATGGGAAGGAAACCTGAAGCTTGAGAAAAACACTGAACAACTATGGTATTGTGTGGATGCCCACCAAAAGTGTGTGTTGGGGGGAATCACAGCAATTCCATGCTAAAAAATATTGGCACTGTATGGAAACATTCCCGATGAATATTAGTAGTGGAAAATTCTCCTAAGGAAAAGTCAAAATTCTCCTGTTTCAGTGGCCTGCCAAATACTACATGCTTAGGTTTCTTTTTCCCCTCTTCTGTTCTTAGCGGGAGCAAGGAAAGTTGCAACTCGCTAAGAATTTTAAAAATTCACAATACAGTTTCTGAAGTCAATAAAATGAGGACCCAGTTTGTTGGGGACAATATGCTGACTCTGTAAACTACTTAGTGCTATAAAGCACTATGAAGCTGTATACCAGTCTAAGTGCTACTGCTATTGTTATTTAATTCATTTCTATTTGCCCTTTGGATAAATACGTGGCCTCTTTGTCATGACCTCTCCAAGTTGAAAAGGTGTTTTGTATAAGGTGGTTTGATCTTGACAGGAGAGTTACCTTGAGGTAAGATGGGCAGCCAATACATTTTACAAATCAATCAATCAACAAAATCCTTCTTGTCAAGTCTCACCCTTCTGGGCATGATGAGAACCACAGAGAGTTCCAATTTTCAATTAGGGGTAAGAAACATCAAACAGAATCCCCAGACTTCTTTTATGAGTAAGTTCATCAAAGTGGACTTATTTTGAAGGGCTTCTTCCTAATTCTTTTTTTTTTTTGCAATCTGGACTCAGATGCCATTTATAAGACAAACTCTGCTAAGCAATTCTTCTGCTATCCATCAAGTGGTTTATGCCTACCATTCCACCTCTTACTTTCTGAGGCTCCTCACAATCTGTCATGCCCCTGATGGGATAAGAAGCACCATCAGGGTAAGCACAGGATGAAGTTCCAAAACAGATCTACAACATTGCGACCACATCTGCTCTATAGGATCACAACCTTCACTGGATCCAAAAGAGTATCAAAGAATTGTTGGGACAGAGGTTCCTTTTTTGATGGATGGCAAACCCTCAAGGAGGCCACATTCTGGCAATGGCCCCAGGAAAATCACCCCCCCCAAAGGACACATGTTCCAGCAGTCTTCTTCTATGCTCAAATGGACCACGCTTGCAATTCAATGGAGGCAATTTCATGGCAACAGGCCTCTTTTCTGAAGGAAGTGAATGCTGGAAGATGTTTCAAGCTTTAGCCCCTCTTCCAAATAGCCAGAACAGTTAATGAGGTTCTAATAATTAAAGATTCTCAATAATAGTAACAGCTATTATTTCCCCTCCCCAGCTGAAGTTGTTAAACTCACTATTCTGCATTTAAAGTTGGCTTAATCATGGTGTATAAGGAGCCCCTCCTAAATCAAAGGCTGGTTCAGAATAACACTAAGCTATGGCTGAATACATCACAATGGCCTGCCTTTTACACAAACAGCATAAACCATGGCTTACAGACAGCTAATGAATTAAGGCCAAATAGGCAAACAACATTGGTTCTGTCAACATTTATTACCCTGTTTATTTATTTTACTGGGCTTCTACACCGCTCCCGTTGTAAGCAGGTCTGAGCAGTTCCCATAAGCTATTCTGTAAAAATATACATACAAATTAAACAAGCCACAAACAATTCACAACTCTGTGCCAGGGACAATAAACAAGCTTGGTTCAAACAGAATGCCACATTCCAAGAAAGAACATTTGTAAAGACATCCATCCTCAAGGCCTGTTGGAAAAGCCAGCTTTTCATCACCTTCTTAAAAGTCCAGTAAGTTTCAGTCCATATATATATATATCAAAGTGAATCTTCTCTTTTGATCAGTGCTGACTCTTCCGTGGATTATGGCATGCTTGGTTTGCTATCCAATCATTCCAGATCTGGAAGGACTTGGACAACAGATGGAGGATACATTCATAAGATGTCCTCCACAGAAGACCTAGTTGGATCTGGTCAGCCACAAAACCTATTTCTCAAAAGGCAACTGCCTCTAAGTTGGGTCTTTGAATACACCAAAGATATGTCTGCAAATCAGTACAATGCTAAAGGCTGGTGCTTTACTTTGCAGTTGAACAGAACCAGCCCCTGGTTTCACTTAAAAAAAAAATAACACAAACTTTTTAAAAACTAAAGAATGGAGCAAGGATCTAGAAAGGTACTTGGGGTAGAATGTAGTCTGGATTCCCAGGAGGGAGAGGCTGCATTCCAGAGGACTAAGAGATAGTGAAATTCAGATAGTTTGGTTGGGAGGAAGAGGGTCAAGACTAGAAGTTCTCAGAGTCTGTCTTTAACGATGCAGGTAGATGCTTTAATTTGGCAAGATTTCTATGTGTAGGTGAGGAACAATAAAGGAAAATGCTTAGAAATAACTGTGTCCTTCTTGGGTTTCAGAGTCTGACAATACTAGGCTCCATGCTGACTCCTAGCTTAGTTTCCTGGTTGTTTGATAGCAACGTAATCTTTATTTCAGAGACTCACCTGTTGACTGCTTCAACACCATGACATATCAGCCAACAGCTGTATAGTTTAAAAGTCATCCTCTAGACTGAGGTCATCTCAAGCGATTCACAATCGTATGCTGAGCAGTATTCCAGAGAAAACTCACAAATCAATTCAAGATTCATATCTGCATTATCTGAGGAAATTTGCTAAACAGAAAGTTGTAGCCTAACCTATAATGTTTTTTTAAAGCAACCAGAATGTGTGTCCATAGAAGATATCTTAGAAGAAGATCCAAGGGTGGGATCTTCTTCTTTCATCCAAGATGAAAGAATGGAAATCAGGACATGTGGTGGAATCTCCAACTAACTAGGATCAAGAGGCATCAAGTTTAGACTTCTACTTGGAAGAAGCAGTGCAGGCCTGACTGCCACCAGAATCCTTGAAGCCTTATCTTGCCTTTCCCATGGGAATGCAGTCACTCTGGTGAGATTCTTATAACCTGGATGACTAACTATAAGGCTTGAGACCCCTCATGAGTGGTTCTGTTTCCTTTTGCCCAGGGGTCTTCAAACATGGCCCTTTTATGACTTGTGGACTTCAACTCCCAGAATTCCTCAGCCAGCTTTGCTGACCCCTGCTTGAAGTTTGAAGACCCCTGTGTTATGGGGAAACCTAGGGCCAACCCCATTGGCTAGCCGCCTACCTGGCCAGGTATATAAGGAGGCCAGGTAGCTCTTGTTCTTCAGTACACACACCCCACACACAATAAAGAGCTGAACACGTACTCCGGCTGGCGTCCTTGCGTCGGACCCACTACATTACACCCTGCTTTTGCCTGACATTATACCTGACATTTTAACTGTTGCTATTCATAAAAGGCTCAGCTAATTACAACTTGGTGTTATAGAGGAAAAGTAGAAGTATTCTGGAATCAAGCCCAACCCCCCGGTGACTTCATGGACACACACAGGCAGCTCTCGAGCCAATAATGCCGAAGTAATTCGCCTCTCTGAATTGCTGAGCAGCAATTATTCAGGCACTGGAGTGCGAGGCTGTGGAAAGTCAGCAGGGGAAAGATGACATTCCTTCTGTTGCGATGCCAGTGCTGGGAGCAAAACTAACCCCGGCTTTTTCCAAGACTTGGGGTGGAAACCTTACAGAGTGCGGGAAGCTCAAGGGGAAGCTGGCAACAGCTAACCCAAACGGCATGGTACCACTTTAAAGGAAGAAAAAGGTTGCCGAGAAAATATATATATATACATATATATATATATATCATCCCAGGAAATATTTGGAGAAGGGCTCATCCAAAGCCCTACTCGAGTTTATAAGGAAATGAGTAGAAATGTAACCACTACTTTGTAAGTCTATACAATGCCAATTCCCAGAGCTAGTAGGTGGTAGTGGTGAAGAGGCTGGACCAGAAGTGGGGAAAGCCAAGGTCTACTTCTCATTCAGTGATGGAAACTCGCTGGGTGACCATGAGAATATCCGTCTCTGTCAACACAAGAACCAATGTGGAGTAGAGGTAGTACTCTACTTACAGCCCTTCATTCAGCAATCGTTCAAAGTTACAATGGCGCTGGAAAAAAAGGGACTTACAACTGGTCCTCACACTTAAGAATGAGGAAGAGAGAGTGAAGCGTTTGGAGGAGTTGGTGGTGGCGGCAGCGTGCTCCAGGGCCGAAAAGGGGTGAGGCCCCTTTAAGCAAAAGGTGGAAGAGACAAGATCAGAAAAAGGAAAGGAGGCGAGGTTGTTTTGCAGGAATACAAGCTAATTTGAGGGCTAATCCACACGGAGCTCCGTCTCCATCTGTCCTGTTTGCCATCGTTTGCTCCCTAGAGACTAAAATGGATGATCTGAAACTTGAGCTGGCCACGAACAAGGAGTGTATATCGGAGGTGGTGACCCTTGGAGAGCTGTGTGCAGTGAAATTTCATTTTGATGTATGCTGATCGGTGTACATTCAAAGTGTCAATAAAGTTGTTGTTGTCGCAGCATCCCCATGGCATGTGATCAAAACCTGAGTGTTTGGCAACCGACATGGATTTACCATGGTTGCAGCATCCCAGGATTGTGTGATCGCCATTGGCAACCTCCCTAGCTGGCTTCTGATCAGCAAAGTCAATGGGGGAAGCTGGATTCATCTAACAAAGGGGCCCCCAACATCCCAGTCCGTGAATCAGCACCGGGCTGCGGCATGCCGAAACCGGGCCTCACAAACAAGCGAAGCTCCATAGGCAGGATACAGGCAACAGGTGAAACCAGGCCTCTTCCGGTTTGTGGAAAAACCTCTCTCCACGGAGCAGGGTGGGGGTGGGGGGGGGCTGCTGGTTTAACAACTGTGCAGTTCACTTTAACAGCTGCAGTGAGTCGCTTAACAGCCATAGCAAAAGGGCTTGTAAAATCGGATGTGTCCTTGCTTAGCAATGGAAATTCTGGTCCATGATTGTGGTCGTAATTCATAAGTGTAGTGGTCAAATGCTGGACTAAGAGCAGAGAGAAAGAGGCTCTAGTCCAGCCCCACCCAAAGAAGGCCCTGAACTCTCTCTCTCTCAAGCATAGACCGGCAAGTTGAAAAACTTCCATCTACCTTGGACCTGCGTGTTATAGCATGATCCAGTAGTGTCTCAAAAGGTGCTTTTTCAAGAGGCAACTGGACTTTTTTTTTCTTAAGGGCGAAGAAGACCTTTCACTTCTCATTCAAGAAGCTTCATCGGGCAGCGACGAAGCACCTCTGAGACAACTACGGCCTGGATGAGTGAGAATCTCCATTGACATGATCCATAATCTTCCAAAGATGAGTTTTCATCCTGCAATGGAATGATTTTGCTAACACTATAATAATGCTCACTTAATTTTGGGAAACCGGAATTTTGTACGTTTATGTATCTTTCCTGTACTAGCTCTATTGCCTTTCTATTTTTGTTTTTAGAGACACATTACTTCCTAACTGCTCAGAGAATTCCCATTATTAGAAGAATGAGAAATATAATAAGCAATGAATAAATACGGTGTGCAGTTGCCAGATGACCTACTGGTCCCACGGAAAGACTCTCGTCTGTCATGCAACAGCTAACTCCCTCCACCACCACCACCCCACCACCCAATTCTCATCATCTCCTTAGATGGTTCCCCCACCCACCCAAAGAGTTTTGATCCTTCTAAAGGAGCCTTAATTCCCAAACAGGTCCAGGTTTGGAAGAGAGGTGTGGTTCCTAAAGGATAAGATTGGGAAAGGGTCAACAGCTGGCAAGAACAAAAAGACTTTATTTAAAAGTAATGCTTGACTTTAGCAGCTGGGAGTTCAGAGAGAAAGATGGGGAGGGGAGAGGGAAACCAGTCATTTTCAGGACTTGCAAGGAAACCACAAGTATTTGGAAGCACTAAAGGGTGAGACCACCAAACTAAATTTTGCTCTGGGTTTAAGCTAGAATTTCAAGAGGGGCCTCCAGAAGTGAAAACTTTACGACTCAGGAGCAAAAGAATTTTTGAGCATGTCATTATCTTGCCTATAAGCCAACTGGAAAAACAATAACAAGAAACAATATTCAAACCTACCTATGTATTTTTCTCCTTTCCGTTTTATGTTAAGAGCTACCTGGACCCTACTATTGAACTGGCCAGTCTCTTTCCACCTGTCCCTTTTTTTTACTGCAAATAGCAGAGTGGTGATCCTATTGTTTTTCACTGACCGTGTGAGAACAAACTCTCCCAAATAAAATAGAAGAGGCCCTGATAGAAACAACCGAACCAAAAATAAGTCTAATGACACATGTAGTGTCAGGCATGAAGAATCAGGATCACACATTAAATTCCAGTTCAGACGTTTTTAGTGCTCAAGTCTGCACCCCAGAATCTAACCAACTAATGGTCAGCACTAAATTGGTGTTAGAGAAGAGTCAACAGAATTCAAGGTGGGGGCTGGACTTGGAGCATTTGTGGACCTGTATGAATTCTAGGCTAAATCCTCTCTTGACTCTGCTCCCATCTCTGCCTACTCTTCTCCTATATGTGAAGATACAGTCTCTGGCAGCTTGATTTTGAGATTAGGATTGCTACCCAGTTACTTTTGATTAATCCTACAGATATATTAAATTATTGAGTTGTTACATTTCTATTGCCCCCCCCCCTCACTCTCAGTCTGGCTACCTTACAAAATCAGAAATCCAACACAGAGATAAATTCAGAGTATTTAATGCTAAATATACAAGCAAAGTTTACAACAAAGAATTTTAGAGCTGGGGTAGTGTAAAGCTGTGTTTCTCAACCTCAGCAACTTTAAGATGTGTAGACTTCAACTCCCAGAATGCACAGCCAGCACGCTGGCTGGGGGATTCTGGGAGTTGAAGTCCACACATCTTAAAGTTGCTGAGGTTGAGAAATATTGGCGTAAAGGAGTGTAGAGTTGACCATGGAGAAAGTAAGATAAATATTTAAGAAGGAAAGGAAGAAGCAAGCTGTTAAAGAGAGATTACACAGTCCTAAAAGAGAGTGAAGTGTGAGTAAGAAACTCAGAATAACTTTATACCTTGAGTTCGTTTAGTTTAAGACGGGACAGAAAGAAACTTGGATAAGCTTGCACAAGTTTCTTAAGACACCTTGTAATGATAAAGAGCATTCCTGGAATCCTTGCCACGCTCATTTCTTGACCTGGCCCACCCCAAAAGGCTGACAGATGCCCTATTAGGAAAGCAGTGATATGCTGGGTTAGATAGATACTGGGTTCGTTGCGTAATCGATGAGACGAGGTGAGTTCAGCAAAGAACATTGTTTATTGCTTGCAGGAACTGAACTGAGGAACAGGGCTGCGAATGCAGCAATTTATACGCTGGCCTCTAGGTGGCAGCCAATAGGTTTAAAGCAACCTATTGCCGCCCTAGAGGCAGCCAATGGCGGTGCTGGAGACGGGTTGTCTCAGGAGCTAGGAGCCATTAGCCAGCTTCCCTGCTTGAGCAACCTTCCAGCAATTAACCCACGTGACATTCCCCGAGCAAGACAAAACCCAGTACATTACATGATGCACAACCCATCTCTCTGGGCTGGGAATGGGGAAAGTTTGGGGAAAGATTTTAAGATTTTAATAACTGGCAAGACTGCATGGAGGAAACTGAAGCACCTGCTTTTCACTCTTTCTCGTTCACTCTGGGCAATCTGGCGAGATGGTGAGGCCACGTTTTTTGCCACATAATCAAGACAGTGATCAGGTGTCCAAGTAGCTGGGTTGTTTTGGATCCAGAGACAACAAGCACACCAGTAAATAGAGAGACTGTAAACTTAAGTATTAACTCAAGCAAGCAGATTGAAAAGCATACTGTTAAAAAAACATATACACCAAGCAAGATGACACCCAAATCTCTTATGAGCTGCCAGGAACTCCTCAATAATGAGAGCAGAGATACCCATGGGGAGGGAGTTTCCACAGTACCCAATGCTAGTTTCTCTGCAGATGCTCATAACAACAAACAACCACCCCAAAGTTTTTATCAGCGCCTGGCAGGACTTCATGGCTGTTCTGTGGTCAGAAGACAGTAAGACCTGACCTTGACTGGCTGGCATATGAGTCTAGGATGGGAATCGAAAGTCTGAGACTTTCACAGTGAGAAAAGCTTTGAAGCTATGTGAAGATCCTCCCACCCCCGCCCCCACCCCTTTTTTAGCAAGCGTGAAAAGCAAGCAGGCTAGCTCAGAAGGAGATTTAAACTTCTAGGCTTGTTTTTAATATGAAGGAGAAATCAAAAATTGTCACTAATTCCTCACAAGAACAATGGTCTTCTGCATTGACGCCGCACCATGCACTAGCAAATGCCACTCGGCTGCCTGGAGGACAGCACCATTCCCAGGAATCCAATTTTCATCTTCAAGGCTTAACACAGCAAACTTAATGAGCTGCTGGCCTTAGCATGGGCTTGGTGAGTTTTTCCTTTCCCCACCGTAGGTTGGCGACGGTACGAAACTTTGAGAAGAACCGTTTAAAGGAAATTAGTCCTTAGGAGCCCAAAGTTTTTATTTAAACAAGAGATCTGCCAGAACTTCCAACTGTTTTGGAGGAACGAGTTTGAAGGAGCAGTGCTGAAGCAGAAAGATTGGGAAGGCCAAACTTAGCAGTTTCCCCTGGCACCTGGCTTTCAGGAATAGCAATAGCACTTAGATTCACAGTGCTTTTACAACCCTCTCTAAGCAGAGTCACCATATTGCCCCCAACAATCTGGGTCCTCATTTTACCAACCATGGAAGGATGGAAGGATGGGTCAACCTTGAGCCCGTCAGGATTGAACTCCTGACAATGGGCAGAGTCAGGCTGCAATACTGCATTCTAACCACTGTGCCTCCATGGCTACGATCTATAGCAGAAAAAAGCAACAGAGTGTTGTTGCAGTTGTCATTTTTATGACGTTTGATGAAAATGCATAGCAATCACTTTTACAGAATAGTGGAGTTGTCACTTTTACAGAATAGTGGAGTTGTGCATATTTTCTAAATTTATAAGCCTGGAAGTGATTAATTCTAATAACAAAACTAAACTGGCTTTGTCATCAGAGAGAAATCAAGATAACTTTAAAAAGTTGGGTGACTTTGGGCCAGTCACTCTCAGCCCTGCCCTAGTCACAGGATTATTGTGATGAGAAAAATAGGAGGGGACATTACTTAGCCTGTACAAAGTAAAGGCAGGCTATAAATCTGTTCATCCCCATCATTGGTGTGATGCGGCTTGTGATGGATGGTTCAACATGGGTGGAAGCAAGTTGCAGTAAGGTAAAGGTTTCCCCGCACATGCGTGCTAGTCGTTTCCGACTTTAGGGGCCGGTGCTCATCTCTGTTTCAAAGCCAAAGAGCCAGCGCTTGTCCGAGGACGTCTCCGTGGTCATGTGGCCGGCCTGACTAGAAGCCAGAGGCGCACAGAACACTGTTACCTTCCCACCGTAGTGGTCCCTATTTTTCTACTTGCATTTTTATGTGCTTTCGAACTGCTAGGTTGGCAGTACAGATGGGTAAAAATTTGGGAGAAAGGAGGAGAATTATGACTTTTTATGCTTTTCTTTTGACAGGCCTGATTCTTGGCAACTCCACAGATATAGCCCTGTAGTTTTCTAGGTTGCGTTTTTCAGCAGAGCTTTGCCCTTACCTTCTGCCCAGAACCGAAAAGGAGGAGAAGTTAGTTTCTCTGCTTCGAGTCCAGCATCTTACTGACCAGCTGCAGCTGGCTCTTGTTTAGGATCTATGTGGGTGTTTTGCAAGCTCTCAAAACCTCTCTCCTCTATTTCTTAGTTCAAAAAAGAAAATAGGCATAAAAGAAAGCGGCAGACAGAAAATATAGTTCCCTCCTTTTCATTTATTCAAAATAAGAGAGAGAGAGAGAGAGAGAGAGAGAGAGAGAGAGAGGAGAGAAAGCCTAGTCCAAATTAAAAACACGAGGCTGAAGCATGGTGCAATTCCGTTCATTTCAGTTGCAATGGAAAGTCTGAAGCAACCACCTTGGACAGAAAAAACAACATGTTTACATGGGATGTCTGCACAAGGACAGTGGAGACACACGAAACAACACAGCATCAGTAAATGCGTGATCTGTAGTGTTAAGGAAAGAGCAGCTGGCTTTTAGATACCAGATGCAGCTGAGTTTGCATTCTGTAGAATTTTATAGAATAGTTGAAGGGACTCTACACTTGTCCATCTGTTTCCAGTCCTTCCAGGTAGACCAGACACGAAATATGACCGGGTGAGCTGATCCACTTTACTGCAACGCTGCATTAGCAATCGCAATAACGCTTAGACTTATGTCACACTTCCCAGTGCTTTACAGCATTCTCTGGATGGTTTACAATGTCGGCCTATTGCCCTCATTTTATTGACCTTGTTAGGATGGAAAGCCAAGTCAACCTTGAACTGGTCAGGATCGAACTGCTGGCAGCTGGCAGAATTAGCCTGCAATACTGCATTCTAACCATATCTAAGGGGTTGCCACAAAGGAGAGGGAGTCTTCTCCAAAGCATCTAAAGGCAGGACAAGAAACAATGGATGGAAAATAGTCAAGGAGAGAACCAACCCAGAACTACGGAAAATTTCCCATTAGAACAATTAATCAGTGGAATAGCTTGCCTTCAGAAGTTGTGGTGCTCTAACACTGGATGTTTTTAAGAAGAGATTGGACAACCATTTTATGAAATAGTGTAGGGTTTCCTGCCTGAGCAGGGGGTTGGACTAGAAGAGCTCCCAAGGTCCCTTCCAACTCTGTTATTCTGTTAACAGAATCTTGTAAGTCTGAAAGTTCAGATCTCCCAATGTCACCTTTACATCCTGATAACTTAGGGAGGATCCCTCTTGAGCATCTTGCTCCATCCACTGTACAGCTGTGGGTTCAGCTCCCTCTTATCTGACTGTTCTCTGGACAGCATCACAATTGTGCAGAGATCTGTCTTCCTTCCTGCTTTTATCACTGGGCAATCCTGCTATTATCTGTAAGGGAGCTTCCTACTCTGTAACGAAATCCTCCTTGCCGAAGATTTACAATATTCTAAATTTCTGGTGCAAAGTACAGCAGCGAGGGCATTCCTCAATTGGAGCTTCTTACATCTGTTCCACCAGTTGCCAGAGAAAGTCTGGGTTCACACCTCATGCTAAGCTATAATTTGCTTATTGGTGGCTTGCTGGATAATTGGCTGCGTTTATAACACATGGTAATCCACAAACTATGATTTGCACATCCTTGTGGCTGACAGTCATATCATATGCTGAGATAAAATGCAGCCAAACATATTATTGGCTTATCACAGGGGAGGGGGGATTATCTTTTTTCTGCTAAGAACACACCTGAAGAAAAAATGAGTTTTTAAATGCATAAAAACACATAAGAAGTTTTGTTGTTGTTGTTGTTGTTGTAGACTACAGCCACAAAGAACTGGTGTGACAGAACACAGCAATTTTTATTTATTTTAAGGAAATGGTTGTGTCAGATTAAGGTGAATTTCACTCTCTCTTTAGGAAAAATAGAGGGAAATGCTGATAATTGCAAATCAGACAAAGAAAGCCCATACAAAGACATAACTTTAAAAGATTGTGCAGTGAAGGCATTTTCTTTCTGTATTTTTTTGGTCCTGTTTCAAAAGACATGGAAATAAATAGCTTAATATGACCCACGCTCTGGATTTTCAGCAATTAATACAGCCACACTGTGCATACTTTATGGAATTATAGCAATAATATAGTCAGATGTTAACCTTACAGTAAGAGACTGATGTATTGTTTTCATCCATATCTGTACCAAGTAAAGTCAGAAGTCATTCTTTTTCAAATTTTCTTTCCTCCCTCCTTTTTTTTGAACCTTTATTTTCTCCTTCTTGAACTTTTCCCCGCTTTTTAATCTGTTTTTCCTTGTCTGTTTATCTTGTGTTTTTGAGAATCAATAAAGATATCAAATTAAAACCGAAACCATCCAGCTTCTGCTGACACAAACTCTCTTTGGATCAAAGGTCCTTGCTATTTACAAATGAGGATATCCAATTGGGGTCACTTAAAAGAGAAGAATAACTCAACTGTAATCATTCATCTCACATAAGGGCATCTGCTTTGGAGAAAGAAAATTTAAAAAATGTCTGTTCCTTTCTAAAGATCTGAATCAGCTCTGCTCCAACAGACCATGTTGTACCAAGTGCTCTCTAACAACAACGATGACGATGACGATGACGATGATGGAAGGGACCTTGGAGGTCATCTAGTCCAACTGCCTGCTCAGGCAGGAAACCCTATACCAGACATGTCAAACATGCGACGTCACGTGATGTCACACGACGTATCGGAACTTTTTCCCCATTGACGGTAAAGGGGTGGGCGCGGTTTCATTGTGACGCATCTGGACTGTGGGCCGGCAGTTTGACATCCCTGCCCTATACCATTTCAGTCTCTTCTTTAAAAACTTCCTGTTCCCACAACTTCCCACAACGTCTGGAGGCAGGTTGTTCCACTGGTTAATTGTTCTCACTGTCAGGAAATTTCTCCTTAGCTCTAGATTGCTTCTCTCCTCGATTAGTTTCCATCTGTTGCTTCTTGTCCTGCCTTCGGATGCTTTGGAGACTAGCTTGACTCCCTCTTCTTTGGGGCAGCCCCTGAGATATATAATAGGTGGTCCTTAACTTATGACTACTCATTTAGTGACCATTTGAAGTTATAAAGGCCTGAAAAAAATGACCTATGACTGTATCACACTTACGAACTTTGCAGAATCCCCACAGTCAGATGAACAAAATTTGGGCGCTTGGCAACTGGCATGTACTTATCTCAGTTGTATTATCCTGGGATCATGTGATCATCATTTGCAACAGCACTGGGAAGTCAATGTGTGAGGGGTCCTTGATGCTCTCTGAGCTTGGTTGTTTTCTTGCAGATGTTTCATTACCCAAACTAAGTGTCTATGAAGATTCTCAGTCCTCCAGGTCATAGTTATCCCAAAGAGGCAACTGGACTTTGTTTTTCTTTGAAGGCATTTTGCTTCTTGGATGAGAAGGGAAGTGTCTTAAAAGAAAAACAAACATCTTTGGGATACCCCAAATTAGCAACATCATCAGTGCTAGTCAAGAAAACCACCAAGCTCAGAGAGCATCAAGGGCCCCTCACTTCAACCCTGAGCTACAAATATTCTCCAATATAAGTCCATGTGCGGCCATTCAAAGGATTTCAGGGTTTCTGTCCAAGGGGACTGTGGGTGTGTTTGTATGGGGCTAATATTGACCAAGAGTTTTCTATACCATTTCACCAGTGGAGGGCCTAACTCAAACTCAACCAAAGCTGCAACTTTGCTTATGTACCAAAGAAACTGGAAGATAATGGTGCCATCTGGTGGTACTTGCCATAAAAAAATGTGGCACGTCCCATGTGAAGGACAAAATTATCCCAGTGCCAGATTTGAAGTTTTCTTAATGCTGCTGGGAAACAGAAATTGCTAATAGGTCAAGACAAACAGGCAGCTCCAAACCATGGCTGGTTTGAATTAAGCTTAACATACGAGTACAGCCCTTCTGGTTTAAGTCTCAGTGGGATGTACAGACTCAGCCAATGATAGCTGGTCCATAAATCTTAGTTCAGCAAAACACAGAAGCAAATGGGATGAAGCCATTTAGGATAGTGGGAACTCAAGGCCTTAAGAATAAACTTTCAAGGTGCTACTGCTTGACTTCCAGTTTTGCCAGTTTGAAGGCAAAGTTATAGTTTTTTTTACTGTTTTACTTGGGCAATAATTTAATTTTTTCTTAACTTTTGTATTTCTGTATTTTTATTATATGCCCTGTTCACCGCCCTGAGTCCTTCGGGAGAAGGGCGGTATAAAAATTTAATAAACTATAAACTATAAACTATAGAAAGGTATGTCAGAAACTGTGACACTCTGTGAAAGTGAAGATTGGACTTTGACCAGGCAGAATGGGAAGAATGTTGAGGCCTTTGAAGTTTGCTGCTGGAGAAAATTCCTGAGAAGACCATGGACAGCCAAGAAAATTAGCTGAAGGATTATTGAACAAATCAGCCCAAGGTTCTTCTATTTTCCTTATGGCAACAATCCTGCGAGGTGGTTGGGCTGAGAAAGAGTGATTGGCTCCAGGTCACCCAGCTGGCCTTCAGGCCTAAGGCAGGACTAGAACTTACAGTCTCCCGGTGATTGGCACCAAGTCACCTAACTGGCTTTCATGGCTAAAGCGGAATTAGAACTCACAGTCTCTTGGTGAATGGCCTGCAAGTCACCCAGCTGGCCCTGAAGCCTAAGGCAGGACCAGAACCCAGAGTCTCCATCTAGTAGTTCCATTTGCTTCTTCAGTCAGTCCCTCTAACACCCTAACAATCGGTCTTGGCCATCTAAAAACAGGTCCTCTGCATAAATATAAGTCTCTCTTTTGGGGAGCAATTAGTTAAGAGAAAGACAGTTCCTCAGCCAAGCATGTCACCATTGGTTTTCAACCTTTCTCCATCAGCTGCATCTCCTTCGTTGGCTATTGCTTCTTATTCCAACATGGACTTTCTCCATTCAGATCTCCTTTCTGGATTCCAATTATGAGTTGTCTGAAGCCGACAGCTTCTTCAGGAATGCAAGTCAGAATGGGTGGGCAGACTAAAACCCCGATTGGTCCTCCCACAGAGTTTCCCCGCAGCAGAAGCAAGATGGATTTTTAGTTTATTTATTATGTCTCTGCCTGTGGTCCTGAGCCTATTTATGTCATGGTGGGGAAAAAAATCTTAAGAGACCCCCTTGCTATTTCTGGGCCTAAATTAAACCTACATTTAGGTGGGTGAGAATTGAGGCTTGGTTAGTTTTTCCTTCCCGCATTTCCTAGGAGGGTTTTTTTTTTCTTCTTCCCCTTTTGGTTTTTTTTTTCTTCTCTAGGTAGTTTAAACTACAGCTTCTTTTGAAAGTATTTTTCTTTCCCTCGTTAAATAGATTGGAGGCGCCAACTAACCTTGAGCCAGCACTGGTCAACTTCTCTCTCAAACCAGGAACACCCTGCAAGTTAGAGATGTGCTTATTCTGCAAAAGCCTGCTTTGATTTCTTGCCCATAATAGCTGCTACATGGCAACCCTTTCAGCATGTGAAGCTATCTCCTGCCCTTCTGCTAGGCAAATGCCTTGATAAGACCACACTTGGAATATTGCCTCCAGTTTTGGTCACCGTAATATAAAAGAAGATGTTGAGGCACTGGAAAGAGTGCAGAGAAGAGCAACGAGGATGATTAAGGGGCTTGGAGGATCAAATGTATGAAGAACAATCGCAGGAATTGGATATGTCTAGTGCAGGGGTAGGCGACCTTGGCTCTTTTATGACTCATGGACTTCAACTCCCAGACCACGAGTCATAAAAGAGTCATAAAGAGTCATAAAAGAGCCAAGGTTGCCTACCCTTGGTCTAGTGAAAAGGAGGACTATGGGAGACATGATAGCAGTATTCCAATATTTGAGGGGCTACCACAAAGACGTGTGTGTGTGTGTGTGTGTGTGTGTGTGTGTGTGTGTGTGTAAAACTATTTTCCACAGCACCAGAAGGCAAAACAGGGAACAATAGATGGGAACAAATCAAGGAGAGAAGTGACCTAGAACTAAGGAGAAACTTTCTAACAGTGAGAAGAGTTAATCAGTTGGAATGCCTTGCCATCAGAAGTTGTGCGTGCTCTGTCGTTGGAGGCTTTTAAGGACCGACACTTGTCTGAAATGGCATAGGGTCTCCTGCTTAAGCAGGGGCTTAGAGTACAAGACTTCCACGGTCCCTTCCAACTCTGTTATTCTGTGTTCTGTGACTTCAACTCCCAGAATTCGCTAGCCAGCAAGGGAGGAATTGTGGGAGCAGAGGTCGACCTTAAACTTGCCAAGAAACACAGATCTACAGAACTGATTCAGCTTGGGAATTCTGGGAGTTGAAGACCACACATTTTCCAGCTGCCAAGGTTGACAAACACTGCAAGGATGGCCTCCTGCCCGGGAATTTCAATGCCAACCCATTTGGAGGGCAGCAGACTTCCGAAGGTTGCTCCAAAGATAATATGCTCCACTAAGAGCAGCATCCACTGAGAGCAGCATCCAGATTTCCGACAAACGGAACCTATGAATCACGCTAAAGAAGTGCAAAGCATTCAGTGACAAACAGAAGAAGAATGGCATTCTTCTCCCTGTGATGGAGCCGCCTGGAGCCCAGCTTACAACCGAGATGGGGCAGGAAAGAAACGGTCCCAAATATTCAGCGTTTATTTTGATTTTAAAGGGACTAGAAGCAGGGAATAAGAGAGACGGTGTGTGAGCCAGCAAGAAGGAATAACAGTAGCTCTGTGCATGTGTGTCTCTGTGTCTGTGTGTGTGGTATATGTGTGTGCGCGCACACACAGGGGCAGGTTTCCCTGAAAGAAAGAAAGAAAAACAGACCGGAGTTATTTGCTCTGCCAAAACCAGGGTCACAAGAAGTTGGAATTCTTTCTTCCATCTCCTTCAAAATGTGACCAGTTCCCAACTGTAAGCATCAGGGTTCTTCTCCCCAAAAGCTTCACAAAGCTCCCAGCCTTCGGAATGCAAGTTTACATTCTTTTCAATCCAGCTTTTCCCAAAGTCTTTCCTGGGTACGATTTTCTTTGGGGCAGTGGTGGGATTCAGCTGGTTCGCACCAGTTCGGCAGAACCTGTAGCTAATTTTTGGTTGCCCAGGCCTAGAATGGACTTCCGGTAGCGGCATCCACACATAGAACCGGCTGTTCACCTATTTGAATCCCACTACTTCAAGAAAGAGAGGAGAAGAAGAAGAAGAAGAAGAAGAAGAAGAAGAAGAAGAAGAAGAAGAAGAAGAAGAAGAAGAAGAAGAAGAAGAAGAAGAAGAAGAACAAGAACAAGAAGAAGAAGAAGAAGAAGAAGAAGAAGAAGAAGAAGAAGAAGAAGAAGAAGAAGAAGAAGAAGAAGAAGAAGAAGAAGAAGAAGAAGAAGCCATACTAACAACCAGTGACTCCAAAGCTAGATTCTGCCCTGACCAGGGTGCACTGTAACACTTCAGAAACCAACCCTAGGGCAAAATCCAGCATTATCAAATCAAATCAAGTATCTGCATTGCGGTCTTTGACCAGCCTTTTAGACTTGTGCTGTGATGGCTGGGGAATTCTGGGAGTTGAAGTCCACAAGTCTTAAAGTTGCCAAGTTTGGAGAGCCCTGCTTTAGAGGGAAAAAGAGAGTTTGACAAAATAATTTGTTATTGGGAAAAGGAAAACAAACAAACAAACAAAGAAAGAAATAGGGCCATAAAACCAACTATCTACTTTTAAGTTCTGCGCAGTTGTATACCCTGGGGAAGATATTTGGACGTGTGATATGTGAGGGTGTGGGATTAGCATCCCTTAAAAAATAATAAACGTAAAATTTAGCTGTGTGGCCCTTCTATTTGGAAACGATTTGGGGTGATCATCAAAAGCACACGGGATGAATTTATACGTCTCTGCA
Organism: Vipera ursinii; assembly: GCF_947247035.1. NCBI lineage: Eukaryota > Metazoa > Chordata > Lepidosauria > Squamata > Viperidae > Vipera > Vipera ursinii. Next base: position 9,069,069 of record NC_139523.1, read on the forward strand.
TCCATAAGGGCAAAGTTTCTGTGAACAAGGCATGCCATGAAATCTTCCCACGAGTAGAGTTGATGTGAGGGCATCAAAACGGGCTCTGGCAGGGCCCATCTATATTTTGACCAGCATTATCTGCAATAAATACCGTAATAAATTAGGGAGATAGGTACCTCGCTTTACGACATCTCTCTCATAGGCAGAGTGGCTTTCTAGCTATCCCAAACACACCAATCAGCAAAGGAAGAGCAGAATGTATTATGTTGCTAAAGGCATTGGGTTTGCATGCTTTATTTTTTCCCCAATATTTTATTAATTTTTTTAGTCACAAATCCTTAATATTTTATCAGCAACATATTGCCTGGGTTCCAATGTTTAGTTTACTAATACGTGTTAAACTCCTTTCTCTCTACCTCGTTTTTCTAGCCATTGATAAAATGTATCCCATGTTCTAAAGTAATCTGAATCTTCTTTTTCTTTCGTTTTTAGTGTCAGTCTGTCCATTTCTGCACAATCTAAAAATTTTCTCAATTATCTCTTCCTCCGCTGGTAATTCTTCATCCTTCCAATGTTGAGCAAATGCAATTCTCACTGCAGTTGATACATGTAACATTAAATATACACATTCCATCTCATAATTTCCTACAATTATACCTAACAAAAATAATTCTGGCTTAAAATATATGTGTTTTTAGTCATTTTCTCTAACCATATATGTACAGTATTCTTAACCAAACTCTTTTGGCTTTCGGGCATGTCCGCCAAAGGTATGTGCCTGGGTTTTGTCTACATTTCCAACAATTCTAGACATATTTTTGCTAAAGGCATTGAGTTTGCATACAATCTCTTATATCAGAAAAACAGAATAACAAAAGTTGGAAGGGACCTTGGAGGTTTTCTAGTCCAACCCCCTGCTCAAGCAGGCAACCCTATACCATTATCAGAAAAATCTCTGTCCAATCTCTTCTTAAAAACTTCCAGTGTTGGAGCATCCACAACTTCTGGAGGCAATCAGTCTTTCTCAGCCTCAGCAACTTTTAAGATCTGTGGATTTTAACTCCCAGAATACACTGGATTAACTTACTAGATCAGTGTTTGGACTGTCCACACATCGTAAAGATGCCAAAGTGGGTTAGTGAGTTGACCTAGCAGTTTCTGGAAGTTGAAGATGAAAAATTGATTAAGAAATTGTATAGCTTTTTGTTAAATTTAAAGATGGAAGATGAACAAGTGAAAGAAACAATGATAATATGGGCAAAACACTTTGGATACAACATAGAATTATTTATTTTATTTTTTATTTTAATTCCATTTATATCCCGCCCTTCTCCGAAGACTCAGGGCAGCTTACAAGCTTAGCAGTAGCCTATTTTTATAGGTATTGTTTGAAATAAAAAAAATAGGTTTTGGTAAAATGTTCATTTTCACCGTCACTATTCTTCCTAATATTGATAGTTGTAGGTTTTCCCATTTTTCCAAGTCTAGTTTTATTTGTTTTAATGGTTTTACATAGATGTCTTCTTTTATTGTTGCATGCCCTTGCTGTTAGGTATACCCCCAAGTATTTAACTTTCTTAACTACCTGGAGGTCTGTTTTTCCTGACAGGTAGGTTTCTTTTGTTTATCTGTAAGATTTTTGACTGTCACTTTAGTCTTTTCTCCATTTATTTTCAGTCGTGCTACTTCTCCAAATTCTTCTGTCTTTGTTAATAATTTAGGGCTTGTCTCCATGTTGTAGTTTTCTAATATGTATAATAAAAGTTCTGTATCTGCGAGTGTCTGTCATGAATAACCAAACGGAGGTTTATTTCAAAATTGCCCTCGTACATTTGATGATGGTCATGGTCCCCAGGATGTCAATGGAGCCCTGTAGACACTTGTGCCAATAGTGCAACTTGCATAATTGGTTTAATTTGTACAACGATGTCATGATGCAATTGTGCTTTTTTTAAAAAAAATGGGACGCCTGGGCTGAAGCCAATCTATCTTTCAGTAATGTGCAATGACCACAGAATGTTGCAAGTAGAAATAGAAGCGGAGAGGCAGCAGAGCATAGTGGTTAGGATATTGCAGGGGTAGGCAACCTTGGCTCTTTTATGACTCGTGGACTTTCAACTCCCAGAATTCCTGAGCCAATTCTGGGAGTTGAAGTCCACGACTCATAAAAGAGCCAAAGTTGCCTACCCCTGGGATATTGGAAAAGGACTCCAATCTCCCCTGGGGGACTTGGGCCACTCCCTCTGTCAGATTGACTTATCATGTAGGGTTGTTGCAGTCCTGAGCTCCTAACTAGGAGACAGGATATTAATAAATGAATGAATGAATGAATGAATGAATGAATGAATGAATGAATGAATAAATAAATATTGCTTTATACCCTATAATAATAATAATAATAATAATAATAATAATAATAATAATAATAATAATAAGAAGAAGAAGAAGAAGAAGAAGAAGTAGCAGTAGTAGTAGTAGTAGTTGGAAGGGACCTTGGAGGTCATCTAGTCCAACGCCCTGCTGAGGCAGAAAACCCTATACCGGGGTGTCAAACTCAATTTCATTGAGGGCCGCATCAGCATTGTGGTTGCCCTCAGGGGGCAGGGTGGGTATGGCCAGGGTGGGCGTGGCCTACTGGGTGGGCATGGCCAAAGTGCATATGGCCTACTGGGTGGGCGTGGCCAGCTCTACATTGTTCGCATCAAGGGTGCCTATGGGGGCCTGGGCAGGAGTGGGACAGATCTGAGGGTCTCTGGCAGAAGGAGGGTCTCTGGGCCAGGGCCAAGGCAGTGGGGGCCGTTTCCAGGGTGGCTTCGCGGTCCACATGAAACCACTTCGCGGGCCAGATCCGGCCCCCGGGCCTTGTGTTTGACATGTCTGCCCTATACCATTTCAGACAAATGGCTGGCCAGTCTCTTCTTTAAAACTTCCAGTGTTGGAGCATTCACCACTTCTGGAGGCAGGTTGTTCCACTGGTTAATTGTTCTAACTGTTAGGAAGTTTCTCCTTAGTTCTAGGTTGCTTCTCTCCTTGGTACTACACTTTCTCTTAAATTACTGATCTTCCTCCTCCTCCTCCTCTCCTTCTCCTTCTCATCAAAGAACAAGCAAGGAACATCTATTTCCTTCTCTTTCTCCCCTGCAGGAACAGAGAGGGGTTAATATTCTAGCCGGCAAGTGGATGGGAGCTTCTCACCGTTGCCTTCCATGGGGCAATAGTCCTCTACATGGTCTTCCTAGTGATGCTTTGGAAAGCCAAAATCAAAGGAACAACCTGCCCTAAAATAGGTCCTAATGGCATAAGAGCAAAGCAGATCTCAAAGCCTTTTTGGAGCAGAGTGCAAATTGCCAAATAGCTCTGACCACACAATCTGATGTAGAGTTTTGGAGACCACCTTGAAGAAGACAAAATGTCTTCTTCCTTGCAGCAGATCGCTCAAGAGATGGGGAGAGAGGGTCAGTCCCTATCCCAGAGCCTATGGCTAATGTGTGGCTATTCTAAACTGGATAAATCTAGCATTCAGGAGAAGGCACTTTTGTCCTTTTCTGTGATCTTGGCACCATGAGAGGAGAATGGCTATATTCCTTCCCTTCTTTTACTTCCCCCAAAATCAGTGAGGAAAAGATCCAGCTTTACATGATGTCTACCAGAGGTAGGATAACTTTGCATATACATAGCAGGCAGATTTGTGGGGGAAGTCCAAAAGAATCAAAATGGTGGCCACAACAGCTCAATCAAAGCCTCCGTCCATTTTGATGCGTGTCGCCCATGCAACACATACAAACAGAGGTCAACGTTTGTGGCTGCTCTCATGTCCATTTTGACACTCACTGATCCACCGTTTATTTTCCCCACACACAGGAAACACACAAATCCCATGTAACGAAAGCTAACAAACAAGATTTCCTGAAATACAGTTACCCAGGAAGTTTTTACTCCAGTTAAGTTTGTTTTGCTCTATCTACAATGAAAGCAATATTCATCACAAAGTAGACTCCTTTTTAAAAAACAAAACAAAAATGCAATTATAACATGTTACTATTGAAAACGGTTTGCGGCAAAAAGAATGCTGGCAAACGTTAAGACGCTGTATTTATACATCATACTAAATCAACGTATATTAAACCCTGGATTATCAAATAAATCACTTCATAGATTATACTAAATCCAAATGAGTAGATTCACATGTCTTGTTAGATCAAAACAAACTAATTGCATTATTTATGGCTTAGCATAATCTGTGAAGCAGACCCTAAATACCATCTTTTATAAAGTCATTTCCAAGCAAACAAACAGAAGCTTGATTCAATATCCATAGCAATGAATGCTATTTTTAAAAAAAAAACCCTGAAATACAGCTTCTGGCTAATAATTAGGATTTAAATTAAATTTGAAAAAGCTTAGCACTACATGCTTGCATTTTTTATAATTGCTGGGTGTTCTTGGCCTAGTTTATACATAATACTAAGTCATAACATGGTTTATTAGGTTTGGGTATTCTGACTTACTGTTACATGTGAACCAAACTACCATGACTTGTTCAACTAAAACTGCTTTTAATAAGTTCAGAGTTTGTCTTACATGTAACTTTAGCCTCCTTGTAGCCTCTTAGTTTTGTATTATCCAAAGAGAACAAAGAAATCAAGGGTTAAGGGATCTGATTCACACAACATGTTGCTGGGTCAATTATAAACTTAGTTCTGAATTTCCATAACCAGCTAAATTTACATCCTTCTCATCTCTCTTGGAACAATGGTGGGGGCTGGCTTAGCAATTGCACTTAGACTTACATACCACTTCACAGTGCTTTACAGCACTCTAAGTGGTGTACAATGTCAGCATATTTCAGTCCTCATTTTACTGAACTCGGAAAGATGGAAGGCTGAGTCAACCTTGATCTGGTCAGGATCGAACTGCTGGCAGTGGGCAGAGTCAGGCGGCAATACTGCATTCTAATTACTGTGCCACCACAGCTCCTAGAAGGTTGTAAGTACCCTCTTTGCATGCAATGGAATGTAGTGAGGAGGTGGATCCCCAGTATGGAGTGGGTACATTCTAGAAGAATAAGAGGCAACTCAGCCCAGATATCAAGTGTGAGAGAAAGAGGGTAAAGACAACTCCTCCCTAACAATTCTCAGGGCATAGGCAGACAGTAGAGTCTTTAGTTTATAGATTTTGTCTATAGATGTGAAATAAGAAGAACTGAGCTTGGAAGAAATTGTGTAAATAGAGTTGTGGAATATAAGCAGGTTCTGAATTTCTGACTGTCATTATTTCCGGGGGGTCCAGCTAATGATTAGGGCAGCTCCTGGCTAGCATTTCTGCATGTCTCTCTCCAATATCTATTAATCAGTGTACAATTTTGCATATTTTAATATTGTTCTGTGAATCAGAAGCTCGAGCAGCGATACTGTTACCCTGTCCTTATAATGCCAAGAACAAAAGGTCCCACAATTGCAGTTTCCAGTGAATGATATCCTAGTCACTTTCTCAGAAACACTTGTAAATATCTCTCTCCCATTTAATACAGCAGCTGCTATCTCACAAAGAATTGCAGTAAATAAGTTATGGAAATTGCCTTCAGAAACAATCTGTCTGGTAGTTCGGAACCCTTTAACTGGACTGGAATCTTTATAAACTTTTTGCATACAATGAAAAAAAAACTTCTGATTATGGCATTGATGGTTAGACAGGATAGATTACAAAAAGAAGAGAATCATGGTGTAATTTTAGAGAGATGGAACTTAAATATAATTGTACTTATCACTGCATTGAAGAATACCGAAAGCCTCTTCTTTGTACTTTTTTTCTTTCTTTTCTATTTTTTTTTCCTTTCCTGCACTTTTGGCTTTCTCTGTAATTTCTTTTTCTTTTCCTTACATGCTCTTAGTTTGAATTAGTTTTTATAGTTTTCTATCTATCTATCTATCTATCTATCTATCTATCTATCTATCTATCTACACACAACACACACACACACAGTATATAAAACCTTTTAGCCACCAATTAGATGCATTTGTCATCATCGTCTTCATCATCATCAAAGGAAAACAGTGCCAATGGGCATTGGCATCCACTGTGCCTCTATCCATATTTCTTAGATTAAGTTCAAAGTAATTTTGACTTCAAAAATAGTTACACAGGTTTGCTGTGATGCAAGGCAAAGCTCCATCCCATAGCATCCTCTGCATTTCCCGAAAGGTCTCTGGGCCTTTGTGTCCCATGACCATTTTTGAAAAGTGTGAAACAGTTGTGTTTGCTGCGCCGCTTGAAGATGTGCCTATCTATGGTGGGTGGCAGAGTGTTGTGATTCAGCGTAAGCCTGTGGTTTCAGCAGCTGAGTCTGATGATTCTGAAGAGGAGGAGGAGGGGGGATTTGGAGAGCCTTTGGTGTCAGAGGAAGGTTCTGATGCACTGCAGAACTCTCAGCCAGGCCCCTCCCGTGTTGTTCCTCCTCAGACTCAGCTGTGTGAGCATGAGGGATTGGAAGAAGACGATCCACAGCTGGCTCTATTCAGGGACGCTAGGAGCAGGATGCAATCTAGCAGAGCAGAACAGAGGAAAGCAATGAGGCAACTCGGGAGAAGGCAATGAGAAGCCACACCTTGGGACTGCTGATAAAAGGGGAATGTGTGGGAGGTGCTGGTTGCTGAAGGCAACCGTTTGAAGATCTTCTACTAGAGTCCTGGTCTGTTATTCTTGTTTAACTCTTGTTTAACCTTTTGGTTTAAGTCTTTTTTGAACTTTTTGTTTAACTTTTATTTGAACTCTTCGTAAATAAATTTGGTTGGGTTTTTTTCCAGCCTGTTGATTATAAAAAGGCGTTGTCCCTGACATTCAAACAGGGCTGGTCGTAGGCTGGAACAGAACACAGAGGCTGTTGGGAGCAGAGGGCCAGAAAAAGTACCTAGAAAGTCTCAGATGTTCATGAAAATGTGTATTTTGTCATTGGCATGCCACCCCACCCCCCATTTTATTAGTAAGCAATAGCAATTCATTTCCACTCACAGAAATCATTGCTAACCCGATTCCCAATCCTTAATTCACAAAAGGAACAATTGTAACGGGGAGTCCTCAGCTTACAACTATTTGTTTAGCGACCTTCCAAAATTACACCACCGCTGAAAAAAGTGGATTATGACCAGGCCTCGCTCATTGCAGCATCGCTGTGGTCACATGTTAGAAATTCAGGCACTTGGTAACTGGTACGTATGTATGATGGTTGCAGCATCCCAGGGTTGCAGAGTCACCATTTGTGACCTTCCCAATCAGCTTCCAACAACAAAGGTCATTGGGTGAATCTGGATTCCTTTAACGATCACATGATTCACTGAATGACCAAGTGATTTGCTTAACGACAACAAAAAAGGTCATAAAATTGGGTATGACTCACTTAATGACCGTCTCACTTAGGGTAGCAATGGAAGTTCTGGTCTCAGTTGTGGCCATAAATCAAGAACTATCTTGTAGTCAAGTCTAGGCCAACAAGAAATATTGCATTGGACACCTTAAGAGCTGAAGGCAACTGACTGTTCAGTCACAACAGGAAACAGTAGGGCCGTCTCATAAGCACCTGATTGGCTGCTGTGCGAAACAGGTAGCTGGACTAGACAGGATTTCAGTCCAATTCCTTAGAATTCTTCTTCTTTGTTGGAACAAGCAGGCCTGGGGAAAACAATCCACTGTGTTTTATTTTCTACAGGTTATGGAATTTGATAGAGTATTGATGTGGGGTGTTAACAAAGAATTGGAGAGCATAGGAAAATTGTCATGTAGCAATAAGAAATGTGCCAAAAGGGGGCAGGAATATTCTTTCCCCTCAAGCGCTTGTTACTATTGCAACTCTAGATTCACAACTGATGCAGCTCAGCAGTTTTTAGGATTCCGTTCATAACATAACTGCACGGGGATGCAAATACAGAAAGAAACTCATTAAAGCAGCTGTGTCTTTCCCCAGCATCCTCTAGCAGCCATGCTATCTTGGGAAAAGACACTGTTGCTTAAAAAGTTGCAGAAAAGTACTTTTTACAATCAAATCACCACGCGCGAGTCACTCTGTACGAGTTGGGCAGCCACGCCAATCTATTTAATGATAATAATAAAAAAATCTAGAGCACCACACAGCCTCAGCTCTTGCTTCAAGAAAAACAGGACCGCATCTTCTACTCTTCTCAAGAGCAGCGAGCGAGTTTAGGGTGCACCAGACATTCTACATATGGCACAAAAACGGTCCCTGATCCAAGATTGCCTTGTCACTGCCTGCCTCTTTGCAGTAGTGGATGATCCTCTTTCCACCAGTCAGGTGACAGAAAACAAAATGCTGGCAATCCTGCTCGATTCTGCGACCACTTGGGAAGAAGAAACCATTCTTCTCTTGACCTCTTTCACACTGGCCTGCTCTAAGGAATACTACACTGCAACTGTGCAACTTAGAAGAAAGTCGACAAACTGAAGCGAGACAAAGGCCCACGAGTGAAATTGGCTTAGCGTGTGGCTGAATGCCAATTCTTGGACCGCGCATATTTCGTCTGGCTGTCAACCCAACTGGTACAATCCAACCCCCTCCTTTTCCGACACGATGCTCCAAAGTACGGCTTTAATTGAAGCCATGGCTGTACCTGAAACATTTTTGGCTCCCAGACATAAGCCTCAAATACATGAAGCATTCATAAAGGAGAGAGAGGGGGGGGGGAAATACTGAGCACGAATAAAGTGCTTTTCCTTCCCCAACGACAAATACCAACCGATTCTAACAGGCTGAGATTAGGTTAAAAGGCAAGATAATCTGGGTAACCAACTCCTGGCATGGTTTAGGGTAGAAATAAAGCACCACTTTTAAGCATTTCTTGCCGGCCAGGATTTGCCATTCCAGTGGGACAGGTTAGATTAACTTTTCCCCAAGTCAAGAGAAACATCGGTGTGCCATGCAGAAGTTTTAAACGTGCATCTCTTCACTATCTCTGCGCACAGTAGAGAATCTGGATGCCAATTTTATAGGCCAACATTTGAAAAGGGCCAGTCTGATTCCCTCCAAACCTTGAGAGATTGAGAGCAATGGAAATAGCACTTAGACTTATATACCACTTTGTAGTGCTTTACAGCAGTGGCCTCCAACCTTTCTGGCTTCAGACACCAGTTTTGGCAGAAAAATTGTTTTCCATGGACAGGCGTGTGTGTGTGTGTGTGATTTTGCATGTGCAACCTAGATCCTGCACGTATGTAGATGAAGTTTCGCTCGCTCGACCACCTTGGTTCCCAATAGGCCACAGACCAGGACCAGGACCAGGAAGGAGGCTAATGCCTCCTTAAGTAACACCAGCTGCCTGCAATTAGTGCAGGTTCGCATCCCACCAGGCTCAAGGTTGACTCAGCCTTCCATCCTTCCCAGGTAGGTAAAATGAGGACCCAGGTTGTTGGGGGCAATTAAGCTGACTTTGTAATAATGCCGCTTGGGGTGTGTGTGAAAGCCTTAACAAGCAGGCATATACATAGAATGAAGGCTACTGCTAAGCTTGTAAGCTGCCTTGAGTCTTCAGAGAAGGGCGGGATATAAATGGAATTAAAAAATTTTTTTACAGCACTCTCTAAGCAGTTTACAGAGTCAGCATATTTCCCCCAATCCTCATTTTACCAAACTCAGAGAGATGGAAGGCTGAATCAACTTTGATCCGGTCAGGATCGAACTCCTGGCAGTGGGTGGAGTACCCTGCAATACTGCATACTAACCAGTACACCACCACAGCTCAGTGGTGCACGGGCACAAACCTGTAACCAACCATCTACACTCCTTCTCAAAAATATGCCAGTTTGAACCGGCCTCAGGTTGGCAATCAACAAAACAGTAAAGTTCAAAGTGGCATGTTCCAACCAATCAACAAACAACACAGATTCCTAATAAAGGAGAATAGCCTTCCATCCTTCCAAGGTCGTTAAACGAAGGCCCAGTTTGCTGGGGCCAATATGCTGACTCTGTAAACCGCTTAGAGAGGGCTGAAAAGCACTGTGAAGTAGTATATAAGTCTAAGCACTATTGCTACTTATAACTCAGGGTTGACATGAGGGGTCCTTGGTGATCTCTGAGTTGCTTGTTTTCTGCAAATGTTTCATTACCCAATCTAGGTAACATCATCAATGCTAGTGCACTTCTTACTAGCCCTGATGATGTTACCTAGTTTCAGTAATGAAACCTCTGCAAGAAAACAAGCAAGCTCAGAGAGCACC